>NC_044201.1:1515720-1695720 GCF_900880675.1 Sparus aurata | reverse complement strand
TGTGGATTTTCTGGGCATGTGCTTTCTTTAAAACACGCTGACATCATCATCATGACTTCGGTCTGTGTGAATCACTATCGGCAGAGAATTGGTGAACCAACACTTTGGAGATAATGCGGCGTCACTGTGTAAAAAGGGCCTGTGATGCTAATTCCTGCATACAAGCCCCTGCAGATCAGGAAAACAAACCACAGTGAAGCAGGGGAGGGGTTGGCCCGCAGGAGCAATGGAAGCATTACAGGACTGCTTCAAGTGCAGGACATGTTCAAGGCAGCTCCTATGAATAATTATTACACTTGGATGGATGAGTATGTTGAGTCTGAGTCTGCATGCATTCAGAAGTGCATGGAGGATGTTAGTGTGATCAAAAACATCACCACACGGGCCAACGAGAAACCCTGGATGAACAGTGAGGTACGTGCAATGCTGAAAGCCAGAAATGTCGATTTGGTGACATGGTGGCACTTATAACAGCTAGAGCCAACCTGAACCTTGCCATAAGAGTTGCAAAGCGTGCCCATGCTCAGAAAGTACAGGACTTCTTCCATAACCCCACTAACACCCGACAAATGTGGCAGGGTAGTCAAGTCATCACAGAGTATAAAATTGGTATGTGTGGACATGGCCTCAGTATGGACACAGCTGATGTCAGGAGAACCCTGAGGAGAGTGAACATACCGATGACATACCAGGATGGTTGCTCAAGGAATGTGCTGACCAGCTGGCAGGGGTTCTCACAGACATATTCAACACCCTGTTGATCCAGGCTGAGGTACCATCATGCCTAAAGAATGCCGCAATTATACCAGTGCCAAAAAACCCACAGTCTCCTCGCAATGATTACTACCCCGTAGCACTCAACCCAAACATTTACTACTAACCACTACTAACCATATTGTGAATTCTGAGGATGACACAACAGTAGTGGACCTTATCCTTGAAGACAGCAACATGGCCTACAGAGAGGAGGTGAAGCATCCAGTGGACTGGTACAAAACCAAAAGCCTAGCCCTGAACGTCGACAAAACCAAGGAGATCATCGTCAACTTCAGGAGGAGCCAGCCCAGTCACACACCACTCCTCATCAACAACATAGCAGTGGAGAGAGTCAGCAGCACCAAGTTCCTGTTCCACCACGAGTCGCACCCCCTTTATAACAGAGGAACTATAGAGAGCATACTGACCAGCTGTATCTCTGTCTGGTTAGGAGCCTGCAGTGCCTCTCACTGGAAGTCCCTGCAGAGCATGGTGAGGACAGCAGAGAAAATCTTCGAGACGTCACTTCCTCCCATCCACCACATTGCTGGCCAGGGCTCATAACATCAGGAGAGACAGCTCCCACTCCCACCATGGACTGTTTTCACTGCTGAGCTCTGGGAAGAGGCTCTGCAACCTTCGTAGCAGAACAGTCGGGTTCCATAACAGCTTCTTCCAACAAACCATAAGACTAGGGATGGGTACCAATACTCGGTACCATAATGGCACCGTTGCTGACGTAAACGGTAGTAACCAGACCAAAAAGCAATGGTGACGTCAGTTTTTCACCTGCATGGATGGAAGTGAACCTTCAAAATGCCTAGGGTGAAACATTCAAGAGTTTGGCTATTCTTGACGTCAAAAGTTGCGGACTCGGCTACCTGCAACAAGTGCTTGTACAAGGGAGGTAATACCTTGAATTTGACTAAACATCTGACGACACATGGCATTTTTTTAAATGCCGAGAAATGTGCCGTCTTTCATAGCCTGCTGTGAGACCCCACACTAAGCACATCTGCTGCCGCCAGCAGAGTTAGCATCCCTGTAGAATAGAGTCCCAGCCCTGCCAGTGTCGTAGACATCACAGATGATGATCACAGCGGCTGCTCTTCTTCGGGTGAGTAACTTAATGTTGTTAATGTGAAATTTATGTAGAGTAAGTAACTAAATGCATGTAAATTAATGCACTAATCTTGCATGTAGGATGAACTAGCAAACACCGTTGAAATGGCAAGCTAACGTAGCTAGCATTATGTATCAATTTGTTGTGTTGCGTTCGAAAGTCCTGCTGGATGTCAGCTATCTGCTTAATACAAATTTTCGAGTGCGTGTGACCGTAAAATGTTTAACTTCAAATCTTTCATTTAACATTACGTTTTTATACATAAAAGCGTAATGTAATTTATGCATACAATCAGAAATCGATCGGTTGCAGGATAGGCTAGCCTATCATGCGTTTCACCATAGGCTACACTATGCATCACGTTCAAGTTGAAAGTAAAATGACATGAAGCTATTTCACCAGGATTAGGCAGCAGAATGTATGCACTTAAACAGAATCATGACATAGTCTCATGCAGTGGTCTTTTTGTTGTTTGATGGCAGTGACTCCCTTCACCCTGGCCAAGAAGGCTGAAGTGACAAAAGAAAAGGTGGAGGAAATTCATAGGGCACCCACAAAATGTGTGGTGAAAGACCTCCATCCATTTTCAACAGTCACCATCATTCAGGTGAAAAATTGAGTGAAGACATTGCTATGATGTATAAATAGTATTTGTTGTGTAGACTGTAGCTATATGCTATCAAGACAAATCATATGTATTTTTTTTAATACAGGGAGATGACCACTGCCCTTAATTCTAGGTACAAACCCCCATCCAGGATGACTACTGACTACATCCAGGGATGACTACTTGCAAGGGATGACTACTTGCAAGGTTTGTTGCAAATGGGTCAAATGACCTAGGAGGAGTTCAGAAAAGTAAGTTTATATTTTTTCACAGAGCCTTAGAGGTTAATGGGGAAGTAGTCACCTGGGTTTCATGTCATTCAGACAGACCAATGTGGAGATATGCAACACTTCATGTTTTGAACAAAATGTATTGGAAGTTGTTATTTAATAACTTGAGTTTGGTTTGGAATATCAAAATTGTTTTAATAACCTTTGTCAGGAGAGTCCACAGATGCTGTGTGCAATGTTTCGTGCAAATTGGTGAAATGCAGTTTGAAAAAGTAGGTTTGCGACATTTTGCGAATGTGCATAAAAAAACGGTAGGCGGAAATAGGGCCTATATGCGTGATTCAGCACAATTCAGTGAACGCGTGGATATAAGGTTTTTGAATGTGTGACAAATGGGGCGGCTGTAGCTCAGTGGGTAGAGCTGGTTGACTGGTGATCAGAAGATCACTGGTTCGAATCCTGGCTCCCCAGGGCGGGACTGAGCTACATGTCGAAGTATCCTTGAGCAAGATACTGAACCCCAAAGTTGCTCCTGATGTGCAGTTGGCACCTTGTGTGAAGGCAGCCACTGCCATCAGTAAGGGTCCTGCGATGAACTGGCGACTCATCCAGGGTGAACCCTGGCCTACGCCCATAGAGTGAAACTGGATTTTGCCCCAGTAAGCCCCGCAACCCCGCAAAAAGCGGCAACATCCCGCGACCCTCACGGATAAGCGGAAAAGAAAACGGAACGGAACGGAACTAAACATAGTTAATCATTTTCCATACGCTAGAAAGGCTCACACAGAACAATTTAATGAAGGCAGAGGAGTTAATTAAGTGCATGCACACACACAGTGGCGGTCCTCCAAGATAAAAATGATAATTAAAATTATAATGTCTATTTATTTTTCTACTGTTTTTGCCATCCCTCTATCTTCAACAAAACTTTAATATAAAAAAAATAAATAAATCAAACGTTAGGAAAAGAAATGACGATTCTGACGTATAGCCCCTTCAGCTGTTACACGTCACGGTCACAACATGCTAGTGCACACACTGATGCGAAGTCGGGTGGTTGGCTGTGTGTCGATGGGTCACAGCTACAGTCCAGACAATGAAACGGCAAAAGCCTTCGGGGTGCACTTTCTAAAGCGCAGAGAAGAGCAGGAGAAAGTTGCAAAGGAGAAAGGTATGTCATTTTGATTATATATTTGTTAAATTCACCGAGCATTCATAATCATGCTAGCTAGCAGTAGCATCATGTCATCTTACTAGTAAGCTAACGTTAAGTAGCAATGAGGGTGTGTGACGTACCGCTTCGTTTGGCCAGATTTGGTCGTTATTAACATGCAGTGGGCCGCAAAATTGTCATAATAGGACTGTCATAAGATGGGTTCAGACTGCTGGCCTGGGTTGGCCTTGACTGGCTGGCTGTTTTTCAGAAAACAAGCTATACAAGTTGATGCTTGCTGTAGTATATAGCACTTTGTATCTCATTGTGTGCAATGAAATAAAAAATTGAGTGGACATGAAAAGTCTATTATTACTGTCCATATAGCAAAATTAGATTCGATTAAGTTTTGGATTACTTTTAACTTCACTGTCAACTTCAAGTACCATGAAATACAGTTAAACTTCTCACCAGAGTGCAAAGTAAAGTGCTGAGTGAGTCAGTGCCTCATATGCAGATGAGGATATCAACATGTGGACGTTGTCGAGAGAGGTGCAAAAGATGAGCATATGTTATATACTGATGAACAGAGATAAGTATAAGTTGCATACTGGTTGAATATTGTATCAGGAAAGTTGAGCATAATAATAATAAATCATGTAGAGTTATGTTTAAACAGCAAGGTATACACATAAAGCTGTGAGCATATGGGACTGAAGTGAAATTATATAAAATGAATGCCCAAATTAAAATGCTTAGCAACTAAATAATAATATCATTTAAAAAATGGAAATTATTTACTCCATGTTGATAATACACTTATATGATTTTAGGTTCACTATTAAAATATGTAGGACCACCTGCAGCTGAATCAGACCAAGAATAGCCAAGCACCTCAGCTGCTCCAGTTTCCTCAGGTGAGTTTAAAGTGTCAGTGAATGTTTGTGATGATAAAAATGTATTGACTTATGTGAAAATGACAATATGTTGTCCCATATCTCATCCAGTCAATGTATTTGCACTTGTTTATGTTTATGTCTCTCTATGTTTATGGACCTAGAGCCACCAGAGGAGACACTACAAGAGCATGCTGCTCTTCCTGCCAACCTCGCCCTGCCTCTAACCACTGAGCATGGATGTTCAGGTGAGTGTAAGCTGCTCATCTTGATTGCACCACTTATTCCATACTTGGTGTGTCTCAGGTGTGTGCCTGATGAATGTAAACGATTTTAGCAATAACTTTACTGTCCTGTTTTATTTATTTAAGTTGGCTCAACGATGTTCTCTTTAAAAAAATATCAGGTTCTGCTTTATGCTGCAGTCACTAAGTAGCATTACATTGACATTATATTTATTGTGTATGTGTGTGTGTGTGTGTGTGTGTGGTAAGTTATCATGAATACAAGGTGAGAAAGTGTGCTTCATGTGCCCTCTAGATGCAGCAAACACTGGCAGTTCACCTTTAGCTGATCCTGTTGACTGGCCTCTTCATGTAACAGACCTTATGAGAACAGAGTTGGTTCGGAGAGGGCCGTATCATGTACCACCTGATTTAATTTTTTCTTTTTGTGTAATTATTATTATGTTTATTCATTTGCACATATTGTTATATTTTTTGGATTATCAGTGTTTAAATAAATGAGCAATTCTTTGGACATGGTCTTTGGTCTTTTCTCATGGGGATGGGGCGCTATCAGGAAAGCTCGCCTAGGGCACCAAATAGTCTATGACTGCCCCTGCAGACACATAAGTCCTGTACATGCGCACACGCATGCTAAAGTGCCCTCTTGAGAGGCAAAACGCGTGCTAAAGTGCCCTCTTGAGAGGCAAAACGCGTGCTAAAGTGCCCTCTTGGGAGGCAAAACGCATGCTAAAGTGCCCTCCTGGTTGGCAAAACACACTAAACTGCCCTCTTGGGTGGAACAAACACTAAACTACCCTCTTGGCTGGTTAAAACATGATAAACTGTCCACTTGGGTGGCAGAAGGGCATCTTTAAGTGCCCTCATCATTGGCAAAACACACTAAACTGCCCTCTTGGGTGAAAAAAAAACCCCTTAATTGCTCTCTTGGCTGGTTAAAAGAAGTTTAAGCGCACTCCCGATTGGCAAAACATGATAACCTGCCCTCTAGTCTTGGGTGGTATAAACGCGTGCTTAAGTGCCCTCGTGGTTGGTAAAACACAAGTGCTCTCTGCCACTGTGCTGCCATTGGATGGACAATATTGGTTTCCAATTAAGGCATGCAAGCTTTCCCAGAGTCATTTTATGGTCTCAACAAGTTAAACCCTGTTTATGTTCAATACACTTTGTATGGCCATTAGCCCATATTTTCTGTTTTTTTTTTTATTTTCTACTAGCTAAGCAAGAAGCTATTAGCTAGCCAGTCAAACATAGCCCACTCACACCTTACGCACCATACGCACACACACCTGATGCACCACCCTATTCCTGAAAGGGGCTACGCCACTCTTACAACAATGGCAACTGCAGACGCAGGAAACCCATATACAGAGCTTGATCCCCCCTCCTCTTTCACTGAAGTCGCAGGTGTGGAAGTATTTTGGATTTCCAGTGAGTTATGTTGACAATGTTCATGTTGTCGACAAAAAAGCCACAGTTTGCAAGCTCTGCAGAAACTAGATGGCAGGTTATTTTGTTTAAGTTTCCAATTGACTGAAGATGTAAGTTATTGTTACATTATGTTGTTAATAAATGTTTTAAATTTAACAATGTAGTGTGGTACATTGTGAACAAAGGTCAGATATTATATTGCATAAAAGTCTAGTCTAAAAATGGCATAGCAACCTGTGCTTTAAAAAAAAATAAATGTAAAAATCGAGAATCGAATCGAAGATGTAATCGAATCGAGGATTTGGAGAATCGTGACACCCCTACTAAATACTAGTGTATGTAGCCTGGAAGTGCTATTATTAGGTAGAGATGCCTATCACATATTTAAGCCTAGGCTGAGGAGCTAGCCTAGCTAAGTCTTGCAGGAATAGCTTTTTAAAGCTAGCCAGTAAAAATAAAAGTGGGGTTAGCATTGCATATCAGGGTTTCCGCCAGGTTTAAGTTGACCCCCCGCCAGGCTAAGCATTTGGGATTTTTTATTCTATTTTAATTTTTTTAAATGCTTTTCTTTAAAATGCCTTTTTAAGTGCACAGCTCGGTTGGAAACATATATAGTGGCTTGCAAAAGTATTCACCCCCCTTGAACTTTTCCACATTTTGTCACGTTACAACCACAAACGCAATTGTATTTATTAGGATTTCATGTGACCAACACAAAGCGGTGCATAATTGTGAAGTGGAAGGAAAATGATACAAGGTTTTCAAACATTTTTAAAAGTAGAAAACTGAAAAGTGTGGTGGGCAAAAGTATTCGCCCCACTTTACTCTGATACACTTAAATAAAATCCAGTGCAACCAATTGCCTTCAGAAGTCACCTAATTAGTAAATGGAGTTCACCTGTGTGTAATCTAATCTCAGTGTAAATACAGCTGATCTGTGAAGGCCTCAGAGGTTTGCTAGAGAACATTGTTGAACAAACAGCATCATGAAGCCCAAGGAACACACCAGACAGGTCAGGGATAAAGTTGTGGAGAAGTTTAAAGCATGGTTAGGATATGAAAAAATATCCAAAGCTTTGAACATCTCACAGAGAACTGTTCAATCCATTGGATGGGAAGATGGATGGAGCCAAATACAGGACAATCTTGGAAGAAAACCTGTTAGAGTCTGCAAAAGACTTGAGACTGGGGCGGAGGTTCACCTTCCAGCAGGACAACAAGCCTAAACATACAGCCAGAGCTACAATGGAATGGTTTAGATCAAAGAATATTCATATGTTAGAACGGCCCAGTCAAAGTCCAGACCTAAATCCAAGTGAGAATCTTTGGCAAGACTTGAAAATTGCTGTTCACAGACACTCTCCATCCAATCAGACTAAACTTGAGCTATTTTGCAAGAAGGAATGGGCAAATAGTTCAGTCTCTATATGTGCATCGCTGGTAGAGACTTACCCCGAAAGACTTGCAGCTGTCATTGCAGGGAAAGGTGGTTCTACAAAGTATTGACTCAGGGGGGTGAATACTTTTGCACACCACACTTTTCTGTTTTTTATTTTGAAAAATGTTTAAAAACCATGTATCATTCTCCTTCCACTTCATAATTATGCACAACTTTGTGTTGGTTTATCACATAAAACCCCATTAAAATACATTTACATTTGTGGTTGTAACATGACAAAATGTGGAAAAGTTCAAGGGGGGTGAATACTTTTGCAAGCCACTGTATGTCCATACTCATCATAGTTTGTTTCTTTTGAGGTGTCAAATAAATATTTTAAACGTGTATTGTTCCCTGTGTTTTTATCACAGAGCCCTATTGGGTGAAGAAAACACACTAAACTCCAGAAGACTATTAAGATCAAGAAATACTATGAAACATTACTGTTAAAATGACTTTTATGTTGGGCCCCTTTTTGAACTATATTGAGCCAGAACTATATCTCACAGAACCAGTTTGGATTCTCTGGTGCTCATTTGGTGTTAAAATGCACTAGAATACAGGAAATGGCCTCTACTTAATTGAAAATGTTCTGGGGGAGGACCCCCAGACCCCCTAGGGTTTTATTTCCTTCAAACATCCATGTCTCTGTGTTCTTCACAGTCCAATGTTGAATCTACACAGTTCTCGTGGATGCTGATCCTAACTACAAATTAACTTGAGTAGTCTGTCTAGTTAGTCTGTTTTAAGGCTATAAAATGTGCCATTTGTATAACATATAAACATGTATAAAGTGCCCTCGGTAACACACAGAACTTAGTGCCCTCTTCAGTGGCGAGAATGCGCTGTATGTGCCCTTTTTTTTCTTTTCGCCCCTGCCCTTCAAAAAGTCTGTGCACGTCACTGGAGGTTGATGATGATGAGATGGACAACATTGCATGAAAAGTGGGATTTTCGTCCCCGTGAGCGCCCCTTATTTTCGTCAGTTAACGACAATTACAGCCTGTGAACGTTGCGTTCGTCTGTGCCACATATTGACGGAAACGAACTATGATGTATGTGGAGCTCACTGAGGTGCTAATGGCTCTAATTAGCATATGAATAGCAGCACTATCACTCAGTATTGGATGAAACCACTACTTTTAAACAAGAAAAATTACTTGTGGCAGATCTGTCGCTATTGGTCACCCTGGGTCATTCTAAATGTGAACCAAAATATAATAATTATATTTATTTTTATATATATATATATATATATATATTATATATATATATATAGATATATTTATCGTCTCTATATCTATCTATCTATATATATATCTCTCTGTGTCTCTCTATCTCTCTCTATCTCTCTCTCTCTCTCTGTCTCTATCTCTCTCTCTGTGTCTCTCTCTCTCTCTCTCTGTTGTCTCTCTCTCTCTGGTGTCTCTCTCTCTCTCTGTGTCCTCTCTCTCTCTCTCCTGTGTCTCTCTCTCTCTCTGTGTCTCTCTCCTCTCTCTGTGTCTCTCTCTCTGTCTGTCTGTCTGTCTGTTGTCTGTGTCTCTCTCTCTCTCTCTCTCTCTCTCTCTCTCTCTCTCTCTTCTCTCGCGCTCTCTCTCTCTCTGTGTCTCTCTCTCTCTCTCTCTCTGTGTCTCTCTGTCTCTCTCTCTCTCTGTGTCTCTCTCTCTCTGTGTCTATATATATATGTGTATATATATATATATATATGTGTATATATATATGTATATGGTATGTATGTATGTAGTATGTGTTATATATATATATATATATATATATCTACTATATATATATATATATATATATATATATATATATATATATATATATATATATACATGCTATTATGTTGTATATTCATGTCATTTTATCCTATGGACTACACTCACCATCAAGGACATGAATGAATTTATTGAGGAAAGGAAAATTTGCCAGGAAGGTGCTGTTTATTCAAAGAAAGTGCTTTATTAGCACAAACACAAACACAAACACACAACTATGTACAAAGCATAGGAGATCTGCCCACACAACAAATGGGAAGCTCACGAGATGCCCAAAATCCTACAGCACCGTGAAGTGTCTGTTTGCTGCCTCGGAGCTGTAGGTAACTGGCGGCATTGTGTCTGAATTCGTTCAGATTTTGCAGACGTTTGCGTTGCCCTGTACTTCGGAATCGCCTCTAACCTCGACTGCAGCGTTGCACAGAGCTAAGTGAGATGTGTGGTTAACACATCCACGGTGCATTTAAGCAAGACCAAAGAAAAGGTCACTATAGTCATGCCACTATGCACAGTGGTTGAGCTCTAGGAGACTGTAGCCCTTTTTAGATAGAAAAGGCGGCACATTTGTTCCAAGGTAAGGATGGCAATGTCCCAGCCTGTCTTTCTAAAATGAAGGCGTAATATTCCTCCTTTTCCAAAAGCCGCCTCTGAAGTAGGCGTAAACATGTGACGTGACGTGAAGCTCGAAGTTGGGCTGTGAACAATGACAACAAATTTGTCTTCAAAATAAGAGCTTTACATTGCACCCCATTGGAGTTTAGAACTGGGTTCTTAGCGGGGGGCTTTTAATTTGAAATTAGCGACCGTTCTTAGCTTGCCGAAATGACAACAAGCTAACACGACCAAACAGCTACAGAGACCGAGGAGACGCTAGCATCTCCTGGATCTCAGCGGCTGTCCAGTTGCTCATCTTAATGTCCGCGGATGAAATGATGGACTGACTGCTGTGATCAGCTGTTTCTTGGTTTTAAAACTCCCCGGCTGTGGGTCGCACAACAGTGCAGGTCACTGACACCTCCGCCCACCTCACACAGAGGCCAGCCTTTGTGGCAAAGCCTGATTACATTGGCTATTGCTAATGACATACACAGTAATTAATCTAACATACTTTCATTAAATAAATCAATTCAAGCTAAAATTTAAGAGTCTATAATTAGGCTATACTGAGCCTGATGTATTTATACCAGAGATTTTCTTAAACTGAAGTTGATACCTTTTAAAAAAATGTTACCTGCGGTAAAAACCCCCCTGCTACCCTGATTTGCATTTGTATAGCTCACAGCATTTTCATTTTCATGCCATGGGGGTCATGGGGGGGACAACTGCCAAGCAAGGCCCACATCAATTTTTGACATTTCACAGCAGTTTTCCGTGTTGCCTGCAAATTGCCGTGTGCAGTCGTAAACCTAAACTTCCACGACAATCTACAGTGCCACTTACTGACGAAAATCCCACTTTTCATGCAGTGCAAGCCAGAAAAACATGTAAGTTCAGAATTGTTCAATCAGAAGAACCATGTACCACTATATTCTAAAATTGATTCTTTTTTGTTTTCCAGCCACGAAAGGTCCAGAGGAAGTTGGCCTTGGAACAGCTGTTTGAGGATGAGGACAGAGAGCTTCTCCAGGCAGCTTCTCAAATGATAAGAAGTGAACCCTTCATCACAGAGCAGGTGCAGAAGGAGCTGGACATCTACAAAGGTCTGCCTGCAATGTCCTCTGGACCTTATGGCCTGGTGGTGGGGTAAGAGAGATTCTCTCCCCAATTTATCTGCCCTATCAGATACTTGCATATACATCTCAAATAAAAAAAAAAAAAGCTTTTTGTAAAGGCTCATATATGCTCTACGTAAGAAACACGTACAGATACCGATGGAGCCTTCTGTCCGTACCCTGCGTGGCTTTCATGCATATTTCTGCACATTTCCTGAAATCTAACTGATGCAGACTGTGGTGTTATTGTATGCATTTGATAATGTCTATTCAATGATTGTGGGAGGTCTAGCATAGTGGGGACACACGGGGGCGCTGTGGGACACAAGAGGTGTTATGAAATAGGAGAGCGACGAAGGAGTGTTGAATAAAGTTTTCCTGTATTCAGTACGTGGTCTCGCGCTTATGTTAATACAGTAAACACGACATGGTGTCAGAAGTGGCGTGATACTGAATCGGAACTGAAAGGTCCACCTGCAAGGGAAGAGAGGAAGATTGGTGAGCAAGCAAAATGACTGACGGTAACGGCGAGCAGAGTGGAGTTAGCACAACGGCTAACAAACCTGGCGCCACATTCAGCATTCAGCCAACAGAACCCTTTGATTTTTTCAAGCCGTATGAGTGGATAAAATGGATTTGGCGATTTGAGAGATTCCATCAAGCAAGCAACTTATCTGCCAGCTCCGAAGACAATCAGGTGAATACGCTGATTTCTTGTATGGGAGACGAAGCTGATGATGTTTTGAGAGGCCTGAAACTTAATGATGTAGACCAGCGCCAATATGATAAAGTCAAGGATGCCTTCCACTCGTTCTTTGTGGTGAAAAACATTGTTTATGAACGCGCACAATTTAACATGCGTAAACAGGAAGCAAACGAGACTGTGGACGCATTTGTTACTGCTTTGTTTGCACTAGCAGAGCATTGTAACTATGGGACTTTACATGATGAACTGATCCGGGACAGGATAGTGGTTGGCCTGGCTGACACACGGCTCTCAGAACGCATGCAAATCGGAAGAGATAAAAAAGCAGCAAACCATGCTGAGAAGTGATGCAAGTGGAGTACTGCATGTGGGTGGTAACTCTGTGGACAGAGTGTTCAAAGGTAGACACCAAAAGGAAAAGCCTAAATTCACCAAACCTAAAAGTTATGGAGAAAAACCACACAAGAGCAAAAACAATAAACGCTTCCAGTGCAACAAATGTGGTGGAACACCTCACCCTAGGCATGAATGTCCAGCTAATGCCAAGTGCCATTCCTGTGGAAAAAAAGGTCACTACCAGCATGTGTGCTGTACAGGCAAAGCTGTACAGAGCATAGAGGAAGAGGAGGAAAGTTTCTTTCTCGGTACTGTGACATCTGATGATCATACATGGACTGTTGTGATTGATGTAATGGACAAAAATATCACATTTAAACTCGACACTGGAGCGGATGTTACTGCTGTGTCACAGACTGAGTTTAATAACATATTTTCAAACTCCAAGCAGCCGGTTCTCCAAAAAGAGACCCTTATTTGGGCCAGGCCGGATTCATCTGGATGTGTCGGGGGTTTGCCAGATTGCAGTAAAGGTGTGGAGCCAAGCAGACCATGGAGAAAGTTTATGTGGTCAAGAACCTGAGCACACCTTTGCTTGGGTTGCCAGCCATCAAAGCCCTTGGTTTACTCGTTTGCGTCGACAGCATAGACATGGGGACCCTCAAGTCAAGTTATACCAAGCTGTGCAGCGGGCTGGGTATGTTACAACAACCATACACCATTAAGCTCAAACCTGATGCTGTGCCATTTTCAGTTAAAACCCCCAGAAGGATTTCACTACCGCTTGTGGGCCCAGTCAAGGAAGAGCTCCAGCGCATGGAAGCACTGGGCGTCATCAGCAGAGTGGAGGAGCCAACCGACTGGTGTGCCAGGATGGTGGTCGTACCCAAGAAGGACCAGACAAAGGTGCGGCTGTGTGTGGACCTGACTGGCCTGAATATGTATGTGTGCCGTGAAAAGTACATTCTGCCATCAGTGAAACAGAGCCTGGATGGATGGAGCTGGATGCCAACATGGGCTCTTGGTAGATCCCACTTACAAAGGAATCAGCCAAGTACACTACATTTATTACACCGTTTGGGCGGTTTCACTTTAACCGTCTACCATTTGGCATCGCCTAAGCACCTGAACATTTCCAGTGCAGGATGGCAGAGGTTACTGAGGGGCTTGAAGGTGTGATATGCCATATTGATGACCTGTTGGTGTGGGGGAAGGACCAGGCAGAGCACGACACTCGACTCCATGTGGTGCTACAAAGACTGGGAAGAGCAGGCATAACTCTAAATGTGGACAAGTGTGAGCTCTCAAAAACAGAGGTTGCCTTCCTGGGCCACATCATCACAACTGCAGGCATCCGCCCCGACCCCCGAAAGACTGAGGCTGTCTCAAAGATGAAGGAGCCAACAAATGTGAGTGAGTTGAGGAGTTTTCTTAGAAAGGTCAATCAGCTGAGAAGGTTCATTCCCCAGCTGGCAGAAAAAGACAAGCCACTTCGCGATCTTCTCTCAAAGAAAAACTCCTGGGTCTGGGACGTGGACCAAGCTACAGCGTTCAAAACGCTGAAGGAAGCACTGTCTTCTCCCCCTGTGCTGGCCATGTATGACCCAAACAAAGACACCACGGTGTCAGCGGATGCATCATCCTATGGCTTGGGAGGCGTACTTCTTCAGAGATACCAGGATGAATGGTAGCCTGTGTCTTATGCATCTAGGTCACTCACCCCCCCTTCTCAGCCTGCTAGGAGCCCAAGCACTGGATCTTTTGCCGCTGAGGATCCAGCGCTTCAGGATGAGGCTGATGCGCTACTCATACTTCATCATGTATGCACCAGGAAAGTCTCTTTGGACAGAAGACACACTGTCACGCACACCTGTCGTAGCGAGCATGCCCGCAGAAGAAAAAGAGCTGATGGAGAGCACCAACATTTATGTGGACTGTGTCATTGAAAGCCTGCCTGTTAGTCCTTCATACATAAGGAACCTGAAGGAGCTGCTTAAAGCCGACAGCGTATGCTCACGTTTCATGGTATTTTGCGCAGAAGGATGGCCGGCACATGCCAAGCAGGAACCAGTGCTGAAAAACTACTGGCCAGAGCGAGCCACACTCACAGTGAAGGATGGCTTACTGCTGAAAGATGCACAGCTTGTAATACCATCAGGTATGTTGAGATAGCACAGTTATCTCACACCAGGTCCACTGATGTAATTGTGCACTTAAAGTCCATTTTTGCCTGTCATGGCATCCCGGAGGTCCTGATGTCAGATAATGGGCCACAGTTTTCTGGACAAGCTTTCACCAACTTTGCAGCTTCCTATGGATTCAGGCTTATCACCAGCAGCCTGAGATTTCCACAGAGTAATGGTGAGGCTGAACGGGCGGTCCAGACTGTGAAAAACCTCCTGAAAAAGGCAAAGGCCCCTATCTGTCTCTACTCGCTTACAGAGCCACTCCTCTCCAGAGTGGTTACAGCCCGGCGCAGCTCCTCATGGGCCAACGTCTTCACACCACGTGCCAACTTTTTCTTACCAGCTTGATCCTGCATTGCCTGACACCACCGCATTTGCTCGGAAGGAAAGGGAGAAGGGACTGTCAGATGCTGAAAACTACAACAGGCGACAACGTGCCCAAGCTCTCAGTTGCCTGCCACCAGGAGAGCGGGTATGGGTGACGGATGCAAGAGCGTCAGGAAGAGTGCTTCAGAAACACTCTGCTCCGAGGTTTTACTTAGTGGAGCTACCTCAGGGGTGCTGTGAGACACAACCGTCAGAACCTGATACCTCTACATACACCTGCACAAGGCAATGGTTCTTCATTCCAGCAACAACCAACAGAGCCATTGCCTACAGAGGCACCCATGCCACCTCCCCAAGTTTCGCCTACAGAGACTAATGTTATTACAACTAGATCTGGGAGAGCCATCAAGAAACCTAATAGGCTTAATCTGTAAATTAGAAAATGGGACTCTGAGAACTGATGCTTTAATTTAAAAGAAAAAAAAAGAATCAAAGCAAAGAAAACAAAACAATGGAGTTTTGTTATGTTATATTATGTTACAAATGATCTAGTAACATGGGATGTTATTTTAGCACTTTAAGTAACACTGTGTGGTTTAAGATACAGTAATTACCTGATTACATTAGGGTGAGTATTCACTGAAGTGCTTATGGTCACACTGTTCTGTTAAGAGTTAAATAGGAAAAGACCTTTCAACAAAAGAGGCAGAATAATCCTCTAAGGTCTGATGAGACAAAGGCAGTCTACCCTTTGTTCTCTAGAAAAGGGAGATGTGGTGTTATTGTATGTATTTGATAATGTCTATGGTTGTGGGAGGTCTAGCATAGTGGGGACACACGGGGGCGCTGTGGGACACAAGAGGTGTTATGGAATAGGACAGAGACGGAGTGTTGAATAAAGTTTTCCTGCATTCAGTACGTGGTCTCGCGCTTATGTTAATACAGTAAACACGACAGAGACCAGTGGAGCAATACCTCTGGTAGTCATGGGGGCAGCGTAGCATTGTAGCCAGTAGTTCAAACATGACACGATGCACAGACGCATCGCAGCAAATGAGTTATCTTCATTTGTTATTAAAACAACGTACAACGTAGAATGAAATAAGACAACATATCAATGTGTTTCTTCTTCTTTTATGTATCATTAACTTTGGTTGCTGTGTGTTTTGTCGGTCTTAGTGGCAAATTAATTACAAAATACGAGTTTTAGGGAGGTGGAGAGAGAGTAACAATAACTGAGAAAAAACTTGAAATCTGTGCTGGATTAGTCGCACTATATTATCATATTATTGATAGACTATCCATATTTTTAAAAATTATATTACGCCATCTTCAATGTCGGCACAATACTGTAACATCCATACTCTCAACATAAACACAGGTCAACATCACTTCAAACATCATAAAAACTAAGCAGGTATGACAAGGTTCTGTGCTTAGAGTTTACAACCTACATATATAAAAGTATTACTCTAGCATAGAAATTATGCAGATGCAGATGACACAGTATTGTATTTCTGTCAATTATTCAGTCTGCTTTTGTTGTACTTCAGAAATCTGAAAGTAATGAATAAAAAAAAATTGTATTGAGGCCCAAACACACTGAAAGCAATAACTAACGTATCTTGTTTAATGTACAACAGCCATAGAAAAAAAGCATCTATGGCCACTGGGACCTATTATGGCACTCCAAAATCAAAATGAGTTAGGAGTAGGGATGTCCAAATATTACGCCTTGTGATGCTTTTACTGCCCATTCGGACATTTAAAACAATAGGTCTACTTCAAAATGTGCATGTCAGATACTAAAAGTGCATTTACTCTCACCACTAATTAGGGCCTGAGCGATAGAGGCACCAAGGCCTGAATACAGCACTGTAGTCAGGTTTGTCTTGTAAAAGAGATCTTGATTTCAGTGAGATTACCTGAGTTCCTTTTCAATTGGAGCAGGTCTAGATAATTTTTTTCCCAATCATACTTTTTAACAATGAAAAACTATAGTGATCCAATTCACAATGCTGTTTATATTAGATTAAATGAATACATAGGCAGAGTATTTTATCTGAATTTGAAGAGACAGAGAGAGAAAGAGAAAGAGGTAAAATGACGTGGTTTAATGCTTTCGGTGTCTAAATATTTTGTCCTATGATAGCTGTAAGTGCTGTGGAATGGTAAATTGAAAAACGTATAGTGTGTGTGTGTGTGTGTGTGTGTAGGTGTTAAGCTGGCTACTGGACCGACGCGCCGTGCCGTGGTCCAACCCAGAACTCTCAAAGAGACCAAGCTTCAGTGCCTCCTGACGCCCAGACAAAACAGGCTGAACGTCTTCATACAGCTGGATCCACACACGTGAGAATGAGTGGTGTCTAAAGTTCTGACTTCTGTCAAAGTTCTGACTTCTGTCTAAGTTCTAACTTCTATCTTATGAACTTAAGAGAATTAAGATTAGGGTCTCATAGTATTAAGAATTACTCCCGTAATATTTAATATATATAACCCGACCCTTTAACTTTACCATCTACCGACGGTCATACGACTTTATTACTTTCCTAATTACAGTCTTTACATTTTCTGTTATCTGTTGTTCGTCTAAAATTGTCATGTCTTTTATTTTACCCAAATTATTTAGTCAATAAATATATAATCGTTGTCTTTGTCTGGAACTTAATTTTAACGTGGAGAACCGATGGATACGTGCAAAGAATTCACTACTTCAGAATATTGAGACTGAATATTGATTGATATTGAATAAATTGATTTTGAATGGACTCTAACTGTCCAAGCCAACTTGTACAGTTAGGTATTTGGAATAATGTCCTCCGGATTATTCCAATAATTAAACACGGAGGTGGTGCCCCTTTTGCGAGTGTAATATTAATTGCTAGTGATTAATAATCATATATATATCAAAGTAGTGTGTGAGCAGTGTCTCCTACATTATATATTTATGGTGCTGCCCATGTCAGGACCACATACCATAGTATCCTACAAAACAATAGCAATATATACA
Organism: Sparus aurata; assembly: GCF_900880675.1. Classification (NCBI taxonomy): domain Eukaryota; kingdom Metazoa; phylum Chordata; class Actinopteri; order Spariformes; family Sparidae; genus Sparus; species Sparus aurata. The sequence continues at coordinate 1,677,786 of NC_044201.1, read as the reverse complement.
ACAAAACAAAATATGCAAAATATATTATAAACAATAATAATATATACAAACAGTAGAGAGACCAGAGTTCTCTGTCGGCAGAGGTGAAAGAGTTGTTGTATAAAGTGATGGATTGTGGCAGGAAAGATTTCCTGTATCTGTTGCTACGACAGCGAAGCTGAAGCAGCCTTCCGGAGAAGGTGCTCCGCTGTCTGACCAGTGTGAGTTGGAGAGGGTGGAGAAGATTATCCATGATGGATAACAGTTTTTTCAGTGTCCTCCTCTCCACCACAGCCTCCAGAGTGTCCTGTTTGCAGCCAATCACAGAGCCAGCCTTCCTGATCAGTTTCTTGAGTCTGTTGGTGTCGCTGGCTCCGATGCTGCTTCCCCAACAAACCACAGCAAAGAAAAGTACACTGGCCACCACAGACTGATAAAAGATCTCCAACATCTTGCTGCACACGTTGAAGGATCTCAGCTTCCTCATGAAGTAAAGTCTGCTCATCCCCTTCTTGCAAACAGCTTCAGTGTTAGATCTCCAGTCCAGTCTGTGGTTGATGGTAACACCCAGGTACTTGTAATCCTCCACCGCCTCCACATCCTTTCCCGGAAAGCCATCTTCCTTTTCTTCCTAAAATCTATCACCATCTCTCTGGTCTTGCCGATGTTCAGCTGCAGGTGATTCTGTCCAGTCCACTCCACAAAGTTGTCTACCAGTGCCCTGTACTCCTCCTCCTGTCCCTCACTTATACACCCAACAACAGCCGAGTCGATCAGAAAACTTCTGCAGGTGACACGACCCGGTGCTGTACTGAAAGTCAGTGGTGTATAAGGTGAACAGGAAAGGAGACAGTACAGTCCCCTGTGGAGCTCCTGCATCACTGACCACCGCATCAGACAGAACACTGCCCATACGGACAAACTGTGGCCTGCCTGTCAGGTAGTCAGTAATCCAGGAGATCACTGTGTCGTCTGCACCCATCACCCACAGCTTCTCCCCCAGTAGCAGTGGCTGAATGGTGTTAAAAGCACTAGAGAAATCAAAGAATGTGATTCTCACAGTGCCTCCTCCACCATCCAGGTGCGAATGGGCTCGTCGCAGCAGGTAGATGACAGCGTCATCAACTCCCAAGTGGGGCTGGTAGGCAAATTGCAGAGGGTCTAGCAGGGCTCTCACCTGCGGCCTCAGGTTAGCCAAGACCAGGACGTCTTCCAAAGCACTGGTATTCTCTCCTGACCCAGGCTCAGGTTGTAGAGGTGTTGTAGGACAGGAGACAGCTGGCTGGCACATGTCTTCAGGATCAAATGTAGAGCGAGTGGCAATAACAACTGACGCTTGGACGTCATGTGCAACGGAGTCTTATGTGACGATAACAGCCCACCACATCTCTCCGGATTGGAAGTTAAATGTGCATGTCTTACAGACCAGGGCATTCAAAGGATCCCACACTGGGAAGAATATAGGTGCTCTACTGAAGCAGGCATGTACTGACTGAAACCTTCTTGATAAAGAGCCAGCCCTGGTAATGGACAATACCACAAACATGCCACACAGAAAGCCTTCAAAGTGGACACAGTAGCAAGGTTGCTGGGAAGGGTGAGGAAAGTGGTTGGCTTTTTTCACCGCAGTGTCAGGGCAGCAGATATTCTACAAGACAAACAGAAACAACTGGCCTTGCCTATCCACAAACTCATCCAAGACGTGTCCACCCGTTGGAACAGTTCCCAAGACATGTTAGAATGCTTACTGGAACAACAGCCTGCCATTTCTGCTGCACTCATGTCCAGGGATCTCAGAAGAGGAAAGGAGGTTAACACTCCTAAGGGCAAAGACTTCTGCGATGTTGAAGACATTGTCAAGCTGATGGCGCCAGTCAAACTTGTGACCACCAGCATGTGTGAAGATAAGCGGCTCACACTCTCAATGATTCCCCCTGTCAGAGCAAAGCTTAAAAAGAACTTCGAAGCATCAGATGAAGACTCGGTGGTAATCAGAGAGATGAAACAAGCATTCAGAAATGACTTGGAGAAGCGCTACACCGGCCTGGATGATCTCTTCTACACTGCAGCAGCTCTGGACCCCCGCTTCAATTCTCTGCCCTTCCTGACTGACCATGATGCTGAGCGGAAGTTCACAAGCATAACAGCAGAAGCTACATCCCTGCATATCAAGGTAAATCCCCCAACACACTGTCACTTACTCAACAAAATACTTATTACAGTGCATTATATTAGTTACCAACAGTCTACTGTGCTTTGCTGCTGTCATTAGATTTATTATGACTGCTGTTACTGTCTGTTTGATTGTGTACACTACACACTAACTGTCTTTATATTTTATGTCTAGGCAACAGGGGTTCCAAGTTCATAGAGGCCCACTGCAGACAAATCCATGTCAGACTGAATCTGCCCTTGGAGGTCTGGACATCAGCATTGATGCACCCCAGACCCAAGATGAGCCAGAAGGTTTGTGTATTTGTGATCAAGAGAGAGTTGACTTTGGCTTAAACTCATGCTGCAGCCATAAAAATATTAGCATACAACAACACATTCAATATAATGAGAGAATCGGCATGCAAAGAAAATTTTTTTAATAATAATGATGATGATGATGATGATGATGATACAACGTTTACATATGTGCAATAGAGTGCCGATATAAATTCATTCTGAACATCAGATGAAGATTCATACATAAAATGGTAAAGTCAGGGAGAAAAAAAGCACCACTGAGTCATGGCAAACAAAGCCAGTAATATACGGTAATTGTTTTTCAGATTTTCAGATGATGACCCTCCTCTGACAAAGAGGAAAATGTCAGCGTTGGACCAGCTGTTGGGAAAAGACTTTTAAGTGAGGATGGCAGCTAGATCTGTAAGAGACAAAGCCAGTGAGGAAGTCACGAGGTACAGAGAGCATGATCCGTTGCCCCTGCAAAAAAAAAAAAACACTACAGTGGTGGAGAGAGCAGCAGGACTTGCCACTGCTGTCACCTCTCGCTAAAAGATATCTCTGCATCCCGGCCACTAGGGTAGCATCTGAATGGGTGTTCAGTACTGCGGGAGATATTGTTTCCACAAAACGCAGTCTACTCAAACATGAGCATGTGGATCAGTTGATTTTCCTTAAGAAAAATCTGGCCCCCCAAAAAAACCAAGGACAGTGATGATGAATAAAAAAAACAAGGAACAATGCACAAGCATAAGTGAACTACTTTACTCTGTGTGAGGTAAAAGCAATAATGATTGTTGACTTATGTATGAGAATATGGAAATGTAGGGCAGCACTTTTGATCAGATTACCTTTCCCAGGTCAAAAAGCAGTTTGATTTATTTTATACAGGTATTTATTTTCTTTAATATTTTACACAATGCACTTGTCACTGTGTGTTAAGCATTGTTGAGATAAGAATGTGGTTGCTGCTTTGTCCTTCCACTCTGGCTCTCCAGGCCTGAGGCCATATTTTGAGATGACCACCAGGGGTCATCATTATAAGGTTATTGTTACGTGGTTCGTTTATAGGTCACAGGTTCTGAACCCATTATTAATCCCTGTGGTGCCTTCAATCTGCTCCTGCTTACATTTTTCCGTTTGAAACTTGTTTACATTGAAATGATGCACCTTTTGTTACCTACCTCTAGTGTTCAAAACACTATGCTCAGGCAGAAATTAACAAATGATGTTGATTCAGCCAGACTTTTTTTGGTCCATGTCTTAAAAATAAATACATCGACGTGATTTTGTTGTTCTTTATTTTTGCCAGTGCTTTAAAGCATCAATGCTTTGGAATATTTGGTCTTTTACATATTTGGAAAGAAAATATTGTACTGTACTAGTCACTTTCATAGAATTGGCTTCTTTATATTAAAAAATGTCTAAAACAAATATTAACTGTAGAAACAAATCCAATCGTATTATTCTTACACTGTATCGATTCGTATCGCATCGGTCTGTAATAAAAGTATATCGTTTTTTAATCATTTCGTAACCTGGGTATCTAGATGTGTATCGATTCGTTTATCACAGAGAGATGTTCAACCCTAGCGTGAATGTATTACATCCAAATGAATCGGAAGCAGCAGCAGCCCGTTCATAGACATCATCTTACATGAAGAAAATGAATTTTGGGCTGTTTGGGGTTTATATGTGTTTCAGAATTAATCTCAGCTTTAATATATATGCTCTAGTCAACATTCAGATGATAAGCTGTAGTTTAGAAATTAGTTTAGTAGAGATGCATGCATTTCTGGCCTCCCTCGCTCTCCCCACCTTATCAGTGGACCAGGTAGATTTGCTTGACGCGCCAATCACCAGGGAGGAGATTGTGGATGTTATTAGAGGCCTTCCATCTAGTAAGGCGCCAGGTCCAGACGGCTTCACAGCATAATTTTTTAAGGTGTATGCTGAGGAACTCTCCCCTCTACTTCTGCAAATGTATAGTGAGGCACTGGATAAGGGCAGCCTACCCCCCACACTGTCTGAGGCATTAATTTCTCTCATCTTAAAGAAGGATAAGGATCCACTAGACTGTAGAAGCTATAGGCCAATCAGTTTGATTGGCTGTGACAGTAAAATTCTTGCAAAGATTCTAGCTGTGAGGTTAGATAAGGTGATAACCAACCTGATTCACCCAGACCAAGTTGGCTTTATTCGCACTCGGAGCTCAGCTGACAATATTAGACGTTTGATTGACATCATGTGGACCTCTCAAAATGTGCCTTCCCCTACTGCAGCTCTCTCTTTGGATGCTGAAAAAGCATTTGACAGGGTGGAGTGGCAATATCTGTTCTCCACCCTGGAAGCTTTTGGTTTTGGCAGGATATTTATCGGCTGGGTCAAACTTTTATACACCAACCCTAAGGCCTCAGTAACAACAAATAGCATAATCTCACAGTCCTTCGAGCTCCAAAGAGGCACTAGGCAGGGCTGCCCTTTGAGCCCTTTACTTTTTGCACTGGCGTTGGAGCCTCTAGCAGCGGCTATTCGCAGAGACCCTGACTTTCCAGGTATCCAAGTAGGCAATAGTTGTCACAAACTGATGCTTTACGCGGATGATGCCTTGGTGCTGATAACAGAGCCAGAGCGCTCTCTCCCTGCTCTGTTCAAAACCATTAAATTGTTTTCCAAATTATCTGGATATAAAGTGAACTGGGCCAAATCAGAGGCTCTTCCTCTGACTCCCTACTGCCCCAAGACCTTATTCCAACCTGGTGATTTTACTTGGCCCCAATCAGGAATTAAATGTTTAGGCATCCTTTTCCCCCCGTCGTTGAATGATTTGGTCCAGGTTAACTTTGAGCCCCTTCTGAACAAATTTAAGATTGATATAGAACGGTGGTCTCCGCTATTACTTTCCCTCTGGGGCAAGGTCAATGTAATAAAAATGAATTGCACCCCCAAATTTAATTACCTATTACAGGCACTACCAATGAAGATACCCCTAAAATATTTTAAGCAGTTTGATAGGCTATGCAACAAATTCCTATGGAACAATAAGCGACCCAGATTGAACTTGAAAAAATTACAAAGGCCAGTGGATCAAGGTGGACTGGGGGTCCCGAATTTGCTTTTCTATCATTATGCATTCAGCCTGAGACACTTGGTGCACTGGGCGCTACCTCCTGAGAGAGCACCCCCGTGGTTTGGTCTAGAAAGCCCTTTGTGTAATCCACTCCCTCCTATGCATTATATCACCACTAAGCTCTCATTAGAGGCCCAAAGCCATCCTATTATTTCACATTTACAGTGGGTTTGGAAAAGAATGGCCTTCATATTCAATTTTAATGCAAACCTCCACACTGCAGCCTCCATATGGACCAACCCTAAACTCTGCATAGGGAAATCACCTTTTCTCTGGAAGCCATGGGTCGACAGGGGACTCCTGACCCTTGGAGACCTATATGCTGGGGATACACTCAAGTCCTTTTCTGATATCAAGACACAATTCCACCTACCCCAGAATCAGTTTTGGAAGTACTTACAACTCAGACACCTGTTACTGCACACATTTGGGTCTCCTTCAACACCACCCCCCACTGTAAGCTTCCTCACACAAATAATGAACATTTTTGGTAGAGGTCATGAAGCTTCTGTGTACTGTTCAATGATTTTGAAATGCTCAGATAAGGGTGCATCTTGCCTTAAATTGATTTGGGAAAGAAATCTCAACATCTCATTTACAGACAGGGATTGGAGTAGGATCTTACAAAACATGAAAAAGATGTCCAGAGAACTCAGGACTAGGCTTGTCCAATTCAAGATCCTAAACAGACTCTATTGGACCCCCTCTAAGCTATATCGAGTCAAGTTAAAACAGGACCCAGACTGCTGGAGATGCCAGAGTGGGGAGGGCACCTTGACCCATATGCTGTGGAGCTGTCAAAAAATACAAGACTTCTGGTCTGAGATTCATAGTAATGTCACAAAGATTATAGGACGTGATATGCCCTTTTCCCAGAGGCTGTATATTCTGGGGGATCCATCCGCACTTGATGACCTCCCATCCCATGTTGCAGAGTGGGTCCAGGTAGCACTGATGCTGGGGCGCAAACTTATTATTTCAGAATGGAAGGCATCATCACCCCCCCTGTCAGCCTTTGGCACACTCTCTTAGGCAGATTGGCTGCACTGGAGGGCCTATCATACAGGCTAATAAACAGAGTGGAAAGCTTTAATTTGAAATGGGAACGATACTTGTCCAACATGAAAGAACCTGTGTAGGAGATTTGGCCAATCTGAACATGACACCTAGCATTGCTGAGCATGTAACAGGTTGTTGTTGTTTTTTTTTTTTCTTTTTGCTGTTGTTGTTGTTTTTATTCCCCTTCTTGGAGTGCTTGCATTGTATAACATAGTTATCTGTTTACTTTCTGTACAAGTCTCAATATTGTTTCGAAATCAACATTTTCCATATGTGTACTTGTACTGTGTGATATTAAAAATCCCAATAAAAATATTAATCATAAAAAAAAAAGAAATTAGTTTAGTAACGTTAGGTCGGAGGGTTTTCCTCCGACCTAACGTTACCTAAGGGTTTTAACACCTGTTATTTAACAGAGCTGAATAGAGTTCATTGACAGAGGAGACAGATTTTGGTTGACAGAGGGAGATAGCTAGCTTGAAAAAAAAAAAAATCTGTGAGGAAAACATCGCCTGAGATTTAAATGTAAATTCCCATTGGCAATAAAAATTTTGCTCATTTGTTAACACAACGCTTATCAGTCTATAGGCAAGAATCTAAAGGTTTGTTAATTCAATTCTATTCAAATTCGCTTTATTGGCATGAATGAATGAATGAATGAATGAATGAATTTTCAAATTTATATGTGCAATAACTTTGTCGAGTGGACAATGCAATACTGCTGTTACATGACTTTTCCTGAAAGTGTCTGTATTTAAATTTAGAATAGTTTTTTTTTTATATAAATTACACACAAAAAAAAGAAAATATGATATGATTTACCTATGTCTGCCATAAGCGGTCATATTGACCGCACATCATTTCACGCGGTTTGCTACTTTCACTGTCTCTCTTGTCTCTAACTTTGTTACCAATCACTTTGTTATCATTAATTATGATATAGTTGTATTATATAGCCTGGTTGGCACCATGGGCAAACAAAAATGGGAGTTCCCCCCTCCGTGATACAGCAAGCGGAGCTGTTCAACACGTATGCGACTCTGACTGTGTACCAGGGAAAGCCAAGGAAGAAAGTCTGCATCCTGAGCACCTGCACACAGGTGTGGGCACCTTTAGTGGGGCAAAGGCAAAGCCAGAGTCTGTGATGTACTACAACAGTACAGCGTGGTCCTACTCCGTCTTCTATAACATCCTCAACCCGGCCGCACCTTATTCAAGGAGTGCACCAGCAGCAGGATAGTCTGTAGGAAAGTCCTGCAGCAGCTGGCAGAGGAGCTGAAGGCAGAATACATGGAGGGGAAAGTCGATGCTAGGTGGGCAGCAGTGGAAGCAACCACCGCAGCAGCAGCAGACATGGACACGGAGGCACTGCCGGTCCAAAAGAGCTGCAAACAGAACAAAATGTCGGACACTTGACATGCCACAAGCCTGTGTGTGGTATATGGAGCCAGAATGGTGACTTTAAAATTTGGCATCCAAAAAAAAATTGGCATTGAAAACAAAACCAGTACTGAAAAAAGAAACATTGTCATTGTAACACCATCCATCCATCCATCCATTTTCTTCCGCTTATCCGGGGCCGGGTCGCGGGGGCAGCTGCCTGAGCAGGGACACCCAGACTTCCCTCTCCCCGGATACTGCCTCCAGCTCTTCCGGGAGGACCCCAAGGCGTTCCCAGGCCAGCTGAGTGACATAGTCACACCAGCGTGTCCTGGGTCTTCCTCGGGGTCTCCTCCCGAGGGAGGCGTCCCGGGGGCATCCGAAACAGATGCCCGAGCCACCTCAGCTGGCTCCTCTCGATGTGGAGGAGCAGCGGCTCTACTCTGAGCTCCTCCCGGGTGACAGAGCTCTTCACCCTATCTCTAAGGGAGCGCCCTGCCACCCTGCGGAGGAAACTCATTTCGGCCGCTTGTATCCGGGATCTTATTCTTTCGGTCATGACCCAGAGTTCATGGCCATAGGTGAGGGTCGGAACGTAGATTGACTGGTAAATCGAGAGCTTCGCCTTTCGGCTCAGCTCTCTCTTCACCACGACAGACCGATACAAAGACCGCATTACTGCAGCCGCTGCACCGATCCGTCTGTCAATCTCACGCTCCGTCCTTCCCTCACTCGTGAACAAGACCCCAAGATACTTAAACTCCTCCACTTGAGGCAGGAACTCTCCTCCCACCTGGAGGGAGCAGGCCACCTTTTTCCGGTCGAGAACCATGGCCTCGGATTTGGAGGTGCTGATTCTCATCCCAGCCGCTTCACACTCGGCTGCAAACCGCCCCAGGGCATGCTGGAGGTCCCGGCTCGAAGGAGCCAACAAGACCACGTCATCCGCGAAAAGCAGAGACGAGATCCATTGGCTCCCGAACCAGATCCCCTCCGGCCCGTGCCTGCGCCTAGAAATTCTGTCCATAAAATTAATGAACAGAACCGGTGACAAAGGGCAGCCCTGCCGGAGTCCAACATGCACTGGGAACAGGTCTGACTTACTGCCGGCAATGCGAACCAGGCTCCTGCTCCGGCAGTACAGGGACCGCACAGCCCTTAACAGAGGGCCCCCGACCCCGTACTCCCGGAGCACCCCCCACAGTATGCCACGAGGGACACGGTCGAATGCCTTCTCCAAGTCCACAAAACACATGTGGACTGGTTGGGCAAACTCCCATGAACCCTCGAGCACCCTGCGGAGGGTATAGAGCTGGTCCAGTGTTCCACGGCCAGGACGAAAACCGCATTGTTCCTCCTGGATCCGAGGTTCGACTATCGGCCGAATTCTCCTCTCCAGTACCCTGGAATAGACTTTCCCGGGGAGGCTGAGGAGTGTGATCCCCCGATAGTTGGAGCACACCCTCCGGTCCCCCTTTTTAAATAGGGGGACCACCACCCCGGTCTGCCAGTCCAGAGGCACTGTCCCCGACTGCCACGCGATGCTGTAGAGACGTGTCAGCCAAGACAGCCCCACAACATCCAGAGACTTGAGGTACTCAGGGCGGATCTCATCCACCCCCGGTGCTTTGCCACTGAGGAGCTTACGGACTACCTCAGTGACTTCGGCTTGGGTGATGGATGGGTCAACCTCTGAGTCCCCAGCCTCTGCTTCCTCAATGGAAGGCGTGTCAGTGGGATTGAGGAGATCCTCGAAGTATTCCTTCCACCGCCCGACGATGTCCCCAGTCGAGGTCAACAGCTCCCCACCTCCACTGTAAACAGTGTTGGTGGAGGACTGTTTCCCCCTCCTGAGGCGCCGGATGGTTTGCCAGAATTTCTTCGAGGCCGACCGGTAGTCCTTCTCCATGGCCTCCCCGAACTCTTCCCAGACCCGAGTTTTTGCTTCCGAGACTGCCCGTGCTGCCGCACGCTTGGCCTGCCGGTACCCGTCAGCTGCCTCAGGAGTCCCCCGGGCCAGCCAGGCCCGGTAGGACTCCTTCTTCAGCTTGACGGCAACCCTTACTTCCGGGGTCCACCACCGGGTTCGGGGATTGCCGCCGCGACAGGCACCGGAGACCTTACGGCCACAGCTCCGGACAGCCGCGTCAACAATGGAGGTGGAGAACATGGTCCATTCGGACTCTATGTCCCCAGCCTCCCTCGGGATCTGGTCAAAGCTCTCCCGGAGGTGGGAGTTAAAGATCTCCCTGGCAGAGGGTTCTGCCAAACGTTCCCAGCAGACCCTCACGATACGTTTGGGCCTGCCAGGTCTGTCCAGCTTCCTCCCCCGCCAGCGGATCCAACTCACCACCAGGTGGTGATCAGTTGACAGCTCAGCCCCTCTCTTCACCCGAGTGTCCAAGACATACGGCCGGAGGTCAGATGACACGACCACAAAGTCGATCATTGATCTCCGGCCTAGGGTGTCCTGGTGCCACGTGCACATATGGACACCCTTATGCTTGAACATGGTGTTAGTTATGGACAAACTGTGACTAGCACAGAAGTCCAGTAACAAAACACCACTCGGGTTCAGATCGGGGAGGCCGTTCCTCCCAATCACACCCCTCCAGGTAACACTGTCATCGCCCACGTGGGCGTTGAAGTCCCCCAGGAGAACGACGGAGTCCCCGGTTGGAGCACTCTCCAGTACCCCTCCCAGGGACTCCAAGAAGGCCGGGTACTCTGCACCGCTGTTCGGCCCATAAGCCGAGACAACGGTGAGAGCCCTATCCCCGACCAGAAGGTGCAGGGAAACGACCCTCTCGTTCACCGGGGAGAACTCCAACACATGGCGGCTGAGCTGGGGGGCTATAAGCAAGCCTACACCAGCTCGCCGCCTCTCGCCGCGGGCAACTCCAGAGTGGAAGAGAGTCCAGCCTCTCTCAAGGAGTTGGGTTCCAGAGCCCAGGCTGTGCGTGGAGGTGAGACCGACTATTTCTAGTCGGTACCGCTCAACCTCCCGCACCAGCTCAGGCTCTTGTCATTGTAACACTTGTATTAAAAACAGTTGTATTGGCATTGAAACAAGTATTGGCACTGAAAAAAGAAAGTAATGCAAATAATTCAAATCCGAAAATCTTATCATTTTATTTTATTGGGATTTTTTTGTATTTTTCAATGACAATCTTCAGATTTTTTCTTCATGTCACTTTTTTTTCAGTGACAGATTTTTTTTACAATGTCAGTTTTTTTTCAGTGTCACTGATTTTCAGTTTCAACTTTCTGTCACTGTTTTGGCGTCGAGAGGGAGGGGCCTGATGGGAGGGGCAAGTAGAGTGTGGTTTGCATATCATTTGAGAAGGTAATGACAGCAGCCTGCGGGAAGGCGGGGCTGGACGGCCCAGCCATAATACACCATTTAGGGCCCGTGTGCCGGCCGTCTCTGGGCAACACAGAGTCCAACTACCTCGCAGACTTTTCTTCAAGCTCTCTCCTGATGTGTCCAAGTCTCTGTGTATCTGGTTCTGTCCCGGAGCTCCCGAGCTCCGGTCTCTATGCGTATGGAGTGTGGTAGTAGTACCGGAGCGCCGAGCACGGAGCATTAGCCACAGTTAGCACAACAGTAGAACAGCCTGTTGCTCCGAGCCAGGGCTGCAGCGCCGACTGCAGCGCTCTGGTCTGCTCCCCGAGCTCTGTGCCACCGCACTGCTACCGGAGACCGGAGCTCCTGAGCTCCCCTATAAACTCAGTTCATGTGAATAATATCACTATTCCTACAATGACTCCTTTGAGTCGAAGCGAATAAACTCAACACGTCAGTATACGGGTAAAGTCAGCTGTGATTGTGCTACTGTGGTTCTTAGTAAAGAACAACAGACGGCTGTAATCAAGTAACAGACACATATTTTCATAACTGACTGACTTTTCTCCCAGCACTCTCCTTTATTGTCCGGTCTCTGTATGCGTGTACAGCGGTGCGGTGGCACAGAGCTCGGGGAGCAGACGGAGCGCTGCTGTCGGCGAGGCAGCCCGGCTCGGAGCGACACAGCTGGGGCTAATGCTCGTTAGCTCCGTACTACTACCACACTCCATATGCATATAGATACCGGAGCTCGGGAGGTCCGGTCTCCGGTAGCAGTGCGGTGGCACAGAGCTCGGGGAGCAGACCAGAGTGCTCTTGTCGACGCTGCAGCCCCGGCTCAGAGCAACAGGCTGTTCTACTGTTATGCTAACTGTGGCTAATGCTCCGTGCTCGGCGCTCCGGTACTACTACCACACTCCATACGCATATAGGAGCCGGGCTCGGGAGCTCCGGGACAGAACCAGATACACAGAGACTTGGACACATCAGGAGAGAGCTTGAAGAAAAGTCTGCGAGGTAGTTGGGCTCTGTGTTGCCCTGAGACGTCCGGCTACAACGGTATTATGGCTGGACCGTCCAGCCCCGCCTTCCCGCAGGCTGCTGCCATTACCTTCTCAAATGATATGCAAACCACGCTCTACTTGCCCCTCCCCTCAGGCCCCTCCCTCTCGACGCCAAAACAGTGACAGAAACTTGAAACTGAAAATCAGTGACACTGAAAAAAAACTGACATTATAAAAAAAATCTGTCACTGAAAAAAAAGTGACATGAAGAAAAAATCTGAAGATTGTCATTGACCGATTGGGGAGGGGCAGTGGTGGGGTCATGTAATTGTGATTTATTATTATTGTTGTTATTTTTGTGAAATTAAGATTCATAACTGAGTATGAATATATGGTATGGTTTTTCAACAATTTCCAGTGAATAATATACAAATTTACATAAAAGATTTTTAAAGCTTATATCATGAGGTGCCCCCCCACTGGTTGTCAATGGTTGGTGCCCCTGGGCACTTGTCCAATCCAGTCTATGGATATGGTGTGAATGGATAAGCCAGTGGCGCGGAGCATGGGTGTGTTGATCTGATGGTGTTCACAGTGTGATAACTAAAGAGATCCTTCACTCAACAAAATAAAGAGAAACGTCCCACAAAGCAACGTTACAGGACCAACCAGCAGTAACATAATAACTGTAACTGTCTTTGGCAACTTATATGAGGAAAAATCAAAAAAAAACAGCATCTGTCACCAAGAAAACACTTTGACTCACCAAGTGTTTGTGTTGAAAAAAATCAGCCCTGTAATGTTATAATTTCCTGAAAATGTAATAACGCCTGAAAATGTAATAAAATTTGCACTTAACTCGATCGAAAATGTAATAAAACCCAATAATGTAATAACTTCACCAATAATGTAATAAAATATCCTGACTGATATTGTAATAACATTTTAACCGATAATGTAATACCTTTACCTATTACATTATTTGGAATTTATTACATTTTCAGGTGGGTCTTTTTTTTTTCAAAACTGATGATGTAATACTTGACAGATAATGTAATATACATGTTAATTTTCAGTCCAGAGTTCGACATTTTGTGTTATGAGAATCTAAGAATGTTATATACACTGGATTTGAAACAACAGAATGACTATTGGGTTAAATTGCAGACCTTGAGTACCAGTAGGTGATTTGTTAATTTTTAACAGGGGGGATGGTCCAATGGGAGCACCACCCTGCCCTGACACACCTATGTACACCTCCCAAAGGACATTGTTGCAGGACACCTAACCATAACTGTGCAGCTTGTTGCAGCTTTCGTCAAAAATAGACCAGGCAGCCGGATCGCAAAGCAGCCGTGCCCGGCTGGACTCCACAGTGCACCGGAGCTGATCGCGACCGCTTGTGATTTGTCACACACTATCTGCTGCTTGCGGATGAAGAGTGATGGCAGGTTGACAAGGGGGATGCTTTTTGGTAATTTTGCTAACAATGGGGACGGCATCCCCCCTCATCCCCCCTCAAATCGCCTACTGCATACAACCATATGCACATGTGCAGATACTCAGGGACATGTGACTACATCCTGGTCCTACTGAGTGGATGATGGACTTATCTCCTTGGGAGACCAGAATTCCAGCTCAGATGAGCTTCTGAGCTGCACTCGAGACCCCAGGTAACTCTTTCCTAAACATACCTGTTCACTACCTCATGAAAACAACCACAAACCAACAAAACAACTTATAGTAACACTTCATTTGAAGAGAGTATACATAAGCATTCATAACACCTACATACACATTACATGACACCTGACATAATATTATAGGCCTACATATCCACTCATAAATGGCTATTATATCACTTTCAATGTCAAATTGGGATCTTACTCTATGTCAAGTGACATAGTGGTCAGTTGACATACTGTCATACTGATAGTATATTATGAGATTTACCTAAAAAATATAGCTTTTAACCCTAAGGAGTCGACGATCACGCTGGCGTGATCAAATCATGTGACTGATTTAAGAATATGTAGCAGCCTGACGCAGCCTCGGTGGGTCTCGGTTCCGGTGTATGTGTTGGAGCAGCCTTCAAACTATATACCAGTTTTTAAATTGTGTTGATAGGCAAAGTAAAAGCGGAGATACGATAAATAATGTCCGCTGCACTTTTTTGCTAACATTATCGTCACGTTTGCTGTGCATTTAGTGCAGGAAGAAAGGGTAAAAACTGGCTTTTCTCACGAAAGTGTCCGCAAGCAGGAAGTGTTTGCATGCAAAAAACATGTTCCTATTGGTGGAAAAAGGCACCATACCAACCAATCACAAAATTATGTGGCAAAACACGTGATTTGGTTGCTGAGGAACAGGGGGAAGTTTCGGGAGGGACGGCGGCAAAATAGTGACAGCAGCAGTGACGGTGATAGAGAGCGATAGAGATGGCGGGTTTTGAGAGTTGAGAGATTTGTGACATTTAGCATGTTTGGAGTGTATTGTTGGTGTGTTCTGTAGTGTTTAGTATAGTGTGTTTAGTGTGTAGTGGAGTCGTTTGTTTTGTTTTGTGAGTCAAAACAATGAGGAGACAGCTGAATGTGGAGCAGGCAGGAGAGCTGAGGGAGACCTGAGCCTGAGGCATTGCCTGCATTTAAATGTAAATAGTTACATATAACTTTGTAAATTGTAACAACTTATGCACAATTTTAGCAAACAACAATTTATATTTGCATTATAAGTAATAAAAATGGTTCGTTTAACATATTTGTGGTTTTCACAGTGAAAAAATCCAACTTTTGCCTACTCAGATTTTATGTTTTTTTGTGATTGTAGGTCCATTGTGTTAATACAGTTTGTCAAAATGAAAAAATAACTATTCAGTCACACATGTGAGGTTGTGCTGAAAACAATGACACCAAACAAGGCAAGGTAAATAGTTTTTAAGGTGAAATATAATGGTAAAATCAAAAGTAGTCAAAAACGGCCAATTTTACCCCAGACTCCTAAGGGTTAATAAACATTCTCCATAATTCAACGTTTAACTATTTTCTGATAGACATCTTAAGCTATTTAAAGAAGTAGCCAAGCCTTGGCTAAAGTGTCAAAAAGTTAGCATCAGTAAAAACTAGCATGTAGCCACATGGTCAATAAAAACTAGTCTAAAGCCTACCATTATCCTACCATTATCAAACTTTTTCTGGTATCCTACAGAAATCTGAAGGTATAGATGCAGAGACATCGCATACTCACTTACTTACTTAAGTGATCATATAAAGGGACAAAGCTTCAATGCTGCTGGACATATTTTCAGCTAGTCACCGCTCAGTGCGTTTACATGCACAGCTTAGTCAGATTACAGCCATAGTTCGACTATGCTACTCAACCAGACAACTGCAACTATCTGAATATAGATGCCGGTGAGAAAATCGGATTATTGGGCCGGAGCGTGTCATACCCCAGTACGATAGGTGGCGCTGTACCCATTTCAACTAGTGGTAACAGAGCCACCTCCGGCTGACCTCATTACGTCACTAGCTGCCTCTGCATTCAAGAAAGATGGCGGATGAAGAGCGAGACGAAGCTACATCTTTGTACATTTCTCAATGGTGTACATGATAATTACACAAACTAGATGCACAATGGCGCTCTTTCTTGCGGAGATTTCGGAGGAAAGACTATCAATCAAATGACCTGGGTCCTTTCATTCGACTATGAGAAATCCAATCCGATCTGATTTTAGTCAGACTAAGGTGTATACATGCATCTTAAAAATCCGATCATAGTCAGACTAACACAGTAATTCGGTTTTCTTGAGTGTCATGTAAACGCACTGACTGAAAGAGACCCTGATCATGTTCTCCCTTGCAGGCCCTCTAGTGGCCAGGATGCCGGCGTCCGAGATTCATTAACATATCAAAAGCATAATTTTTATAACAAAACTAGTGTCTGTATAATGGAAAATCCGATTTAAACATGTTACTGACATTACCAGCAGATAGCATTGCAGAAAAGATGTCATGTTAATAAAACAGTATTTAAATGGATATAAGACCTTTAGATAATTACTTTCACCACAAAAAAATTGTACTATCATACAAACCCCAAAAAGGAGTTTGAAAAATAACCATGTCAGTTGTCATCAAGTTTTGTCATTTTGATGCTGACATTTTTGTTTAACCTTTATTTATACAGCTAAATCTCATAATATACTATCAGTATGACAGTATGTCAGCTGACCACTATGTTACTTGACATAGAGTAAGATGTCAATTTGACATTGAAAGTGATATAATAACCATTTATGACTGGATATGTAGGCCTATGTTTATGTCAGGTGTCATGTAATGTATATGCAGGTGTTATGAATGAAGTGTTGGTTTGTGGTTGTTTTAATGAGGTAGTGATTTGTTGGAAATCTGTGAAGTGAAGAGGTACGTTTAGGTAAGAGTTACCTGGGGTCTCAAGTGCAGCTCAGAAGCTTATATCGTAGCAGGAATTCTGGTCTCCCAAGGAGGTAAGTCCATCACCCACTCAGTAGGACCAGGATGTAGTTGCATGTCCCTGATTATTTGCACATGTGCATATGGTTGTATGGTTCTCAAGGTCTACAATTTAACTCAATAGTCATTCTGTTGTTTCAAATCCAGTGTATATAACATTCTTAGATTCTCATAACACAAAATGTAGAACTCTGGACTGAAAATTAACATATATATTACATTATCTGTCAAGGATTACATCATCAGTTTTGAAAAAAAAGACCCACCTGAAAAGGTAATTCCCAATAATGTAAAAAGGTATTACATTATCGGTCAAAATGTTATTACAATATCAGTCAGGATATTTTATTACATTATTGGTGAAGTTATTACATTATTGGGTTTTATAAAATTTTCGATCGAGTTAAGTGCAAATTTTATTACATTTTCAGGCATTATTACATTTTCAGGAAATTATTACATTATAGGGTGCTACAAGCCCTCCCAACCGAGACTGCAGTGAACTTTCCCCTAGAAACAGCCTCCCTCTTTGTGAGTGAAAGAGTCAGACAGCGTCCTGTTTACTGTTGGCGATTATGTAATTATGTAATTTAGAGTAAAAGAACTTACCTTTGTCACTTTCCAGGATGTTTGGTGGGTCAGAATCTCAACAACTACACATTATAACAGTATCCATATGATTATAAAAAGTCAGCAGGTACACGTTTAGACACAAGGGAAAAAACCTTGAAAACACACAGATGTCAAAGTCATGATGCGAGGAATTACAAAGCAGTTCGTCTTTACGCCGCAGTTGCTTTGCTCTGTATAAACAAACAACGGCGAAGAATTGGCAAACCGCCACTGTGGCGATAATGCAGTGACTCTGTGTGAAAAGGGCTACTGACCACCATTGTTTCTTTGTTCTGTCAGACACACACACACGCACCTGTATATAGTACATGTTAGTTAGATTGATTGTTTTCATCTTTGTTCGTTCGTTTTCTTTTCCGCTTTTTCCTTCAGGGTTGCGGGATGTTGCCGCTTTTTATCCCCCCGTGGGGGGTTGAGGGGCTTACTGGGGCCAAATCCAGTTTGACTTTTTGGGCGAAGGCCAGGGTACACCCTGAACGAGTCGCCAGCTCATTGCAGGACCCTTACTGATGGCAGTGGCTGCCCTACAGGGTGCCAACTGCACATCAGGAGCAATTCTGGGGTTCAGTATCTTGCTCAAGGATACTTCGGCATGTAGCTCAGTCCCACCCCAGGGGAGCCGGGGATTCGAACCAGCGACCTTCCGATCACTGGTCCACCAGCTCAACCCACTGAGCTACAGCTTTTCATCTTTGTGTTAAATAAAAAACTTTTTGAACCTTCATGCTGTCCATTTAATGTCGTACATGAGTGAATGTTGCCAACCTCTACTCTATCAAGAACTCCAAAATCCTTCAACCCTAACAGCGGTTATGGTAATTTTGGATGTAGTTAAAAGTTACAAACTGACAGTTCAGTACCTTTTTCTGAGACTGATTTGGTGAATTTGCTATCTTTTCCCTTCTTCAAGGATGGTGCCCTGAGGTGATCAAATGTAAATTGGATCGTATTATTTATCATAATTAATAACTATGCCTGATAATCATGAATTATTATTGATAGCCAAATTTAACCCAAAACTCCCTATTAATGTTGCATGGGCGCTACATAATTGTGCCTCGTGTGATGCAGTGCACTATGAATTGTCTTGCCAATGAATGATTGGACTATGTACATCACAAACAAAACATCAAGCCAGCCAATAGTAGTATGCATTCATACTGATTTCCCTTGTGATAACCATGAACTTTATAGGTGTCACACCGCGGTGAGGAATGTCCTGTCTTGGGTTTTTTGTCTTGTGAATTTCATGTTTTATTTTGAAAAGTAACTCTCCTCTCGTTTCAGGTCACTTGCCCTTCCTCTTGTGTCACCGGTCTGATGTCTCCCCTAATCCCTGATTGTTTCCACCTGTGCTCCCTTCCCTGGTGTATATATTGTCTTTGTCTTCCCCTGTCTCGTCGCCAGAGTATTTCGTCGTGTCATAAATCTCCAGCCTTTCACAGCCTTGCCACAGAGTTGCCTTGAATTTGATAAGTATTGCCTCGCTTGTTTTTCTGTTTCCTTGTATGCCTCTGACGAAGAGTGATTTTGATTTTGCTAACATTTTTGGTCAGTTGTGAACCTTTTTTGTTTTTTAGATAGCTATAGCCTTTTGTTTTGTTCTTCCCTCCTTGTGGAGCGCTTTGATTTTGTAATTATTCTCAGCACAGTGTAGAGTAGATAATTTTATAGCATTTTGTCCTTTTCCTCCTCTAGAGCGATTTTCTGTTGGTGTAACGTTTCTTAGTTTTTTCATTATTAGACCAGTGTAGTGTTTGTTTCTTGTTTCTCCTCCTTCGGGAGCGAATTTCAGTTTCTCGTCCTGTTTATTGTTTTCTTGTCTTTCCTCTGTCTGTTGACGAGGTAGAGTTTAAAGCCATTTGTCCCAGGATGGTATCACAGCATTTTTAAATCCCCAAATTGCATGATTTGGTATATCGTTCCATCCCTACTGTAAATAGTACTGAAACAGAGCGGCGGAGATCAGTTGATGGACAGACAGACAGGTAGACAGACAGATTTCACTTAGTTGAGTTTCTTAGCCTGCTGCTTCTTGTGGCTGAAAAAACTTCTTGCCCGAATTCAGTTTATCTACCATAGAAGCAATGGTAGGGATGCAAAGTGACCATCAATTAGACAGAGAGAGACAGAGAGGGAGCTGCAAACCATAGACAGCCGGTTGCACCTCCCTGCTGAATTTCAGCTATTATCTTGAATGCTCTGATTAACAAATGTGAATCAATTATGCTTTGTTTGTGAAGACTGTTCGGTTTTAACAGCTAGCACCTATTCCTGATGCACAAATTAAGCACTGGATAAACCAACAAGCTCCCCTCATGTGGCACAAAGGGGTATTGCAGATGAAAATCCTAAACAAGAGACTGAACCACACTTTTTTACTATCTTTTGTAGTTTCTGGGTTTTCCTCCTCAAAGGTGTCGGCGTGTAGTTTGATGATAAAAGAATTCTGCGGAGGCAAGGCTGGGTGGAATGATAGAGCAATCTTTATTAAAACAGAATCTAGAGCCTTGAGTCCGGATCAGAAGCGGCCACTTTCTGATATTATCAAATCTGTGGACAAAGCAATACCAAAATCCTTTGCCCTCTGCTCTATCAGAACTCCTATCAGCCTCTGCTCTAAGGAGATCTACCAAGTGCCACCCTCCTGTTCTTCCTGTGAGGGCCTTTTCAAGGACACCAACTTCTTCTGATTGGTTCCCCTGCCAAATCATCCAATGGACTAAAAGAGGAGTTTGACCTGTGTTAGGCATCTCTCACTATTTGGCATGCAGGTCAAACTTAGCTAAGCCCTTTATCGTCCGCTACCTTTGGCCCTTCACAGTTGGAAGCCAACTCTTGGACCTTCAGTCACACAATGAAAATCAATTGGTCATGATTGAATTCAAACTAAGTAGGTCAGAATGTGTTGTCCTCCAGATACCTCACTATCTAATGTGAAACAGCTAATGTACCATGTAAGATGTGATATTATAAAGACATATCTCCTCTGCTTGTAGTTCCAAAATTGGATTCATAGCAGGACAGACTGCAATATAAATATAGCACTGTGTACCCCAGCCCCCTAAACCACACTAATGAGAGAACATCAGTGATGCCTCATCATGATATGATAGACTGGGACAATAGGCAAGCAAGTGCAAAGCATTGACCTTTGCATGACTCCATTTTAATAGGGGAAAAGAAGGCAAACTACTTATGACCCCATGGGATCCTGATGCACAAGAGGGCACTAGCTATGTATTCTTTTCTCTGTTCACCTTGAAGCTTGTACTTTACAAGGATAAATTGTAGATGAATCTGCTCTACTAAGTTCAAGATGCCAACTGCTTCCTGATTGTGTGGAGATACATGAACTATATAATATGATTACTAAAAACGAAAGCAAAAATATAGGAATGCACAATATGGATTTTCTTTCAGCAGATATTGATAAATGAAAAATGATGAAAAATGAATGAAAATGAAAAATCTTAAAGGAGTTCCTCAATAGTAGTTTATTCACACCTGAGGTTAAGAAAGGCTATGAAGTAATTGGCAAAGAGGATGATTTAATAAATTGTCCATCGCCTGGGTCTTATGTTAAATTTGTAGACCAATTCCCTCCTCTCCTTAAGGGGGGTACACACTACAGGATAATCGGGCCGATTTTTGTCCCGATTTCCCCCTTACGATCAAAGCCAGCAAAGGCCCGATTATCTGATGTGTGCAAAGGACATCGTGTCTGATTTTCCTGTAGTGTGGGGTGTGTTAAGAGTGATTTTGTCCGGTCAGATCCTCTCGGAAGGCGTCGGAAGGTCAGATCGTAAATAATGAACATGTTTAATATTTGCGACAAGAAATCCTGTAGTGTGTGGGGGTGTTACGAGCGGAGCCGAGCACCCACAGTGTGTGATGTCACGTATACCGGACCAACAGCCAATCAAGACGCGAGCAAAGTCAGCTGTGTTTTTCCGTCAGCCTTTTATTTACCGGTAACCATGGTTACCCGCAGTACCGGGGGCCAGAGCGCACAACGCTGCTCTCGAAGCTATCTGTAATACTTTTGACAATTTTTACTCACCTCCAACTCGCGCTGTAACACATACAGCCCTCACTCTCGCCGTCTCCATGACTTTTTCAGCCAGTAATAGGCCTAAAACAACCCCCACTGCATCTTCTGGTTCGTCCGCCATGTTTGTTTCCACTAAAGTCACGTTTGACCACGCGAGATTTAGAATATTGTGCGTGAAGAACCTGATACTCTGCTGAAGAATCGGTTAGTGTGTGGTGTGCACTACGGAGAACACCACACACTATAAGATCAGCAGAGCGAGATCTTGTGCGATCTGTCTTTTGTTATCATCAAGTGTGTGGTCTCCTAATCTGTGAAGATTTGAAAAATCCTGTAGTGTGTACCCCCCTTTAGTAAACTGTGTGTTACAAACTACAGTCATGTTTTCTTCTTCTGAAACTGTAAAAAAAACGTCCACACCAGTGACTACACGTCTGGCTCTCTAGTCTACACTGCATGGGTCTGCACAGGTGCAGCAGTTTGACGTCATGAGCGTGACAACAACATGCTGCACTTTTTTTTCTCCATGTTTTTGGTGGACTGCAAACCAAAATTAAAGGTGCATATCACTGCTGCTGTATTTGAGTGTGTAGATGATGCCCTTGTTAAAGCAAAACTCTCACCAAAATGCAACCTAGGCTTTTTTTGTGAATCAATTTGAGTCAAACCTTCGTGTAAAAGCATAATTACGATGAAAGAGGCACTTTCAAGATTTACCGTATTTTCGTTTTCAGGCAAGCTAATTTTCAATGGGAGTGCTGGAGCAATCTTACCCTAGCCACAAAATCGCTATTTTTAAAACACTAAGGAGGCTCAACACAACATGGAACTTTGCTCGTAGTATCACCAAGGTCTCTGCACATGAACACAAGCATTGAGAACATTGTTTGTGTCACAGGGTTTACTAAAAAGAGAGTTTCTGGACAGCTCACGTTAGCAGATGTTTCCTCCACTCACCACCATCCCGCTAGTGAGAAGTATCAATCTCCGAATGCGACGTAACATGGACGTGAGTTAAGGTGGACCGCTCCTAAAGCTTAGTTCCATATAAATGCATGGATAATTCGTTGTTTTGTCGTTGGCGAAAAACAATATTGACCTTGAAGTTGAAAAAGGAGCCTCATATAAGAAACAATACTAAAATAAAAAGCCGGAAAAGTCACGTGACATATCGAGTGGATAGTTGCTGCCGGAAGACAGTAGCGTTCCATCTTAACTGTCCTCAAAGTTACGTCACATTCTGAGATCGATACTTCTCTGCTGCCTTGACGACTGGGAGCAGAACAAGCTACTGCTAAGGTGAGTTGTTCAAAAACGTTCTTTTTAGTAAACTCTGTGTACACAAACAATGTTCTCAATGCTCGTGTTCATGTGTAGAGATCCTGGTGATACTACTAGCAAAGTTTCATGTTGTGTCGAGCCTTCTTAGTGTTTAAAAAAAAAGCGATTTTGATGCTAGCGTAAGAGTGCCCCAGCACTCCACTGAAAATGAGCTTACCTGAAAAGGACAATAAGGTAATTCTTAAAAGTGCCTTTTCCGTCGGTAATTATGCTTTTACACAAAGTTTTGACTCATTTACATTCACAAAAAAAAGCTTAGGTTGCATTTTGGTGAGAGTTTTGCTTCAAGTCAGTGAAAGCAAATTGGCTCCAAATTATCATCTGCATTTACCGGCTATAATTTCAGAGATGCCAGTATATAGCTGATAATATACATTTACCAATATTTGTGATTATGGGGCCAATATTTATTGTGTATCCCTAAAACAAAATCTCAATTTGATTCATGGGATATCTAGATACAGATGGGAATCAAAGTTCTCACAGCTTTTTACATTCCAACACCCCTCCAGATATGAAACACACCATAGTTACCTGAAAAACATTTGAACACTACCTGAGTATACGGTCAACTCCTGATTGGTCACATGGGTTTTGGATCTTCAGCATGTTGCTCAGAGGTTCATTGATCCACTGGACAGCAGTCATCACATGTTCAGCTGTCTCCTGAATTGTAGCTTTCCAGTCTAGTGAAGTCTCCTTAGGCCCTAAATGGCTGGAGATGGCAGCTGAAGACATGCTCTGAACACCAAAAGAGGAAAAAAAAAATCTTAAGAATCTTTACAGCCCACAGTTGTCAACATCCTCCTAAGCACTACACAAATACTGAGCACACACATGTGCTCGGGTTTTTAACTATAGATTTATGTTTGTGCTGGAGCAGGTTTGAATTAGCATTTATTCAAAGCCCAGACCTAGGGCTCAGACTCTGATTAACTGAATCACTGCTGCCTCACTACGGACACAGTCACCTCCACCTGAACTGCAGCTGTGTGGTTGGCGGGTGGAGGGACACTAGTTAATATCTGCTACCTTCATGTAAGCTCTCCTCATCCACAACATCCTTCTATCTCCACCCTATTCTGTTCACAGACCACTTGCACTGCTTTTTCCAGTCACTACACTTTACTGTTACTGCTGAGAACTGACATTGTGCTCGTCCATAATACGACAGCACAGCTATGTCCAGTTAGCTGGATAAAAACAAAAGTTTGATTCTTTGTTGAAAAGAAATTATTAAAAGCACCACTTTTTGGGGCTGTACTGGATTGACTGCCTTTGGATCCTGAGTGTAACTTAAGAAGTTACTCTTCTCTCTTTGGGCAATTTTCCAAGCAGGATAATAACTCATGGAGGGTGAAACAATGATTTCTGTCCAAGCATCAGTTTAAGACTTTCATAATAATAATGATTATGTCACTGTTTGTCTTGACACTATACAACGGAGTATGACAGGAAATTTGGGGAGGTGAGTAGACATGCAAGAAAGTAGTTAGATTGCATGCTGACTACATGATTAATGTGTGTGATTTTGAGCAGTTGGCCATGACTGATGATTGATCTAAAAATATTTATCTATGGGACTAAGGAACTGGCCTCTTCTCTGAGTAGAAGCATTGATGCTTGCCTATTGGCTTAGGTTTAGGTGTCTGCCCTGAGCGACCTCACAATGACCTCGGTTCATGCTGTCACATCTCATCTTTCTGGCTTTTGTGATGGGCAAGGGTCTGATTGGTTCTTTCTTTGCTCCCTTTTTGCCTCCAGCTGCCTCTTTACATCAGATCCCAATACTGCATGCTTGAAAAGGATGGCAAGGCAATAATGAATAACATCTCCTTTGTTTAACCTTTATTTGTTCAATCTTTACATATAATATTTACACTGAACTCAATATCTAGATTCTGCCACATAAGCTTTTGTTGGCCACAGCCCAAGCAGTTCAGAAAGACTCAGAACTTTAACTGTTAGATTGATCTGTCGTATTGTACTAGTTCTGAATTTGAATGGAAATTTTGTGTCCGCAGTCATAAAAGCAAAATGGACCTCATGAATTTTACCTTTTCCTTGTTGCAGACGATACAGAACACCTCGGTCTCAATGGATAGTTGTCCTCCTGCATCATAAACCTCCCTTCCCTGAAGTCTGCTGATCCTTGGTGGTGCAGAGAGGTTTGCAAAGTAATTTGCCTAAAGTGACAGTTAATGGTTAATACAATGATTTTCTCCTGACCTTTTCAGCATTTAAAGTTGTGTTCTTTTGGCCTTTGAAAAAAAAAAAAAGCACCTTGCAATAGTAATTTGCAGAGTGATTTACACTCACATAGAGATGTTTTAAAACTGCTAACCATATACTGTAGTGGCCATTTGTTGGGTAATTTAAAACAAACTTTAAAGCAAACTTAATGATAAAATCAAAGAGCCACTGCTGCACCATGGGCTTATACTGTACGCAGGCAAAATACATTCAATGTGCATTCAACATTCCTTTGGTTTTTGATTGTGATTTATTTCCAAAAACAAGCAAGTGAATAAAGTAAATCTGTAGGCCCACCCAGGTGCATCCTATCCACAGTGTTACCCAAATTCCTCAATAAAACAAACAACAAAACAAAATACTAACTCAAAAAAACTGAACATGCTAAAGAAGGAAATAGACTAAACAAATAACTAGCAGAAGAAAATGCTATTAAACTCAATTCTAAATAAAGCAAACATTCATTGATAAAAGTCTTGTCACTTATCCAAGTTGTAGGAACAACAATAATAGCTCGACTTGTAGTTGATCAATTGGAATCAGAAATGGCTTATATTAAAGGCAAAGGCCTCTAGATTATGCTTATTATACCAAAATACAGTCGTGTATCATTCATTGAGTTTTATCATTTAATTAGGACAGAAAAGTCAGATTTTGCTTGGACAAAAGACTTGTTGTGTCTTTAAACAATTCAACCAATCACAGATTAGAGCTCCATCTGTGACAAATACTGTAATTAACACATTCCCGGGTGTGTATAAAAAGAACCTCAGCACACCAGACCTTCATGTGAACATGACATTTTGAACTTTGGTTCGTGACCAAAGCCCCCCCATCCCACTGCAACGCTTGAAACAACCATCACCAAAATGTCATCATGCCCCTCCAACTCCTCCAAATCATCCTTCTGAAAACAGCCGAACACGTTCTGTCCATGTAGCCAATACAACTGACTCTAAAGGCCCCCACACACCGCCCAGACTCAAACCAACAGCCAACTTGTTACGTGCCAACGGAACAGGGAACGCAAAAGCGGACACAGACAGGAGGTGAGAGGTAGAGTTCAGACCAGAACAGTTTATTAAGAGGAGGGGGGGATCTGAGGCTGGGCTAGATGGTCCAGGCAGGCAGAGTCCGTGGAGGAGGAGAGTGGTCCGGGAGGCTGGGCCCGGAGCGGGGTTCACCGAGTGGGCAAGGGGAGCAGGTCCGGATGGTCAGGGGCCGGAGAGCAGGGCAGAGACAGCAGTCTAGAGCAGAGGACAGGGTTACTAATCAATTCAGAGCTAGGAACAAAGTACAAGGCCTTGACGCGCAGTTTACTGACTTATCAGTGGCTACGATCTGTCTGCGTGGAAGTGGCAGGGCTGGACATAAAAAGAAAGGCTTGGGGGCGTTAGTGAGGCCGAAAGGCATAACCAAACACTCAAAGTGACCAAGGGGTGTGTTGAAAGCCGTCTTCCACTCATCCCCCTTCCTGATGCGAACAAGGTGGTAAGCATTTCGCAGGTCCAGTTTCGTAAAAAAACTTCACCCCATGGAGAGGGGAAAAAGCAGAGTCAATCAGAGGCAGAGGATATTTGTTCTCGACAGTTATATAGTTCAATGGCATAGTCATAAGGCCGGTGGGGAGGTAACGACAGCGCATGATGTTTGCTGAAGACAGGGGCCAAGTCATGAGAAACCGGTGGTACAGCAGACAAATCAGGTGGTTCTGGAACAGACTGGGGCACAGATGAGGCAGAAGCCAGGGCAGAATGCAGACAGTTAGCAGGACAAAAACTACTTCAGGAGGTTACCTTTCCAGCATACCAATCGATTTGAGGATTGTGGAGCTTTCACCAGGGATGGCCTAGAACCAGAGGAGAACTGGGGCAGTCATGACACGAAAACTGATCCTTTCAAGGCTTTGACACGCAGTTTATTGACTTATCAGTGGCTACGATCTGTCAGCGTGGAAGTGGCAGGGCTGGACATAAAAAGGAAGGCTCATTGCAGGATTGAGTGCAGCTGGTGGTTACCTCTATGCTCTGTCTCCAGCACACCTGACACACACACACACACACACACACACACACACACACAGAGACTGGGGAAGGGGCAATCAACCCCAGGAAGTAGAGGGGGTAGCTGAGGCAGATGTAACACAACTGCCTTTATCCAACCACTCTATTGCCTCCCGTCTGACCCGTTCGGCAGAAAAGTTGCACTGAACACACCGCTTCGACGTGCTTCCAACTCCACAGTAGCGTGTACATTCTGTGCTTGCGCAAGATGCAATAAGTGGGTGGCGCTAGTGCTGTGTATAAAAAAGAGGCTGGACGAGTGCTTTATGCACGCAACTCTCTTTACTTTCGATCAAAACGAAACTTAACTATTTCGGACAAAAACAGCTGCATACTAAACATGCAGCGAGGCATTACCAAACGAACACAGATTAATTTGTCCTGAACGGACATAGCAGCTAGTCTCGTGCCAGTAATGTTACTCCAAAACATGAAAACGGGAATGACAGAACGGAGTGCATAGAAAAACAAAGCTCACACAGTATTCCGCCCCTCCCACACACCGCGCTGATTCGCGAGCACACCGCCAATCAGAATGGTCATACAGCTGGCATACAGCCAATCAGAGAATCCAATGGCTCAGACAGCCGACAGCCAACCTCCTCAGGCTTCGCATGTTGAATCGGAGCAGACAATGTCCGCGCGGCTCCGAAAGTTTCAAATGCAGCTGAACACACCGAACAGATTTGTTCCCACCCTCGTCCGAGTCTCCCCAAACGCTTCAGACGTCCAATGGTTGGGCTGGTGTGTTCCTGCCGTAACTGATATGTGCCGGGTCCAGGCTACGAAGTTGATTACATTACTGTTTTACTACTACTACTGAAAAGCCGGGGCCCCTTGGAGCTCAGATTGCCTCCTCTATTTCATACAGGTAATAGAAAAATGGTGAATTTGCTGAGAAATAGAAAATGCCTTACTAAATATGCCAATCAACAAAATTTAGCTCCCATTCCTCATTAGGGCTGGGTACCGAACTTCGGTTCTGTTATGGCACCGACTGAAATGCTTCAGTAGTACCAAGTATCAAAATATGCCTTGTCAACTAATTTGATGAAGCACCTGACCGTGCACGGAATCAATTTAAGAGCAGAAAGTTGCTTCATGTTTGACTGCAAGAAGAGCGGACCGCAGCCATCCTCCTCTCAGCATTTAAGTCCGCCTGTGGACGTTACAGAGCCCAAAAGGCCTGACTCAAAATCTCCAGCAACGGACTTCGGTGTGAAGCGTTAACTTAGATATTAGTGTGTAGCTTTATTTTATGGCTATGTAGCTAGTTATATCAAAAGTCCAGTCAGCCCCGCCCCCAGTCACTGTTCCTGCGGTCAGTACGCGGCCCTGACCCTGGTCCGCCACCTCAACTTCGCCCACTTTTCTACCGTCAACAAACTCCTCAAACCCTGCGACAGCACCCTCTCCTCCATCACAGTTGACAAATGCAACTCCTTCCTGTCATTCTTCCAGTCCAAAATTGACTCCATCTACAATCAACTTAGCAATCCCCCCACCACCTCTGACTCTCAACCTCCCGCCGCCCCGACCACTCCACGCCTTTCACAGTTCACTCTCGTCTCCCCCCTGGAACTCCTCCCCATCGTCACAAACATGAAAAGTTCAACATCCGTCCTGGACCCCATACCATCCTCCATCATCAAACTCTGTCTCCCAGCAATCTCCCCACTCATCGTTACCATCATTAACTCCTCCCTCACCTCTGGCTTTGTCCCCCAAACCCTGAAACTGGCTACCCCAATCCTCAAAAAACCCGCCCTGGATCCTGACACCATCTCAAATTTTCGCCCCATTTCAAACCTCCCCTTTCTGTCAAAAATTCTGGAATGCGTGGTCGCCGCACAAATCAAAACCCACCTCCACTCCCATGAACTATACGAACCATTCCAATCTGGTTTCCGCCCACAACACAGCACCGAAACCGCTCTCCTGAAAATCACTAACGATCTCCTCCTCTCTGCAGACTCTGGGCATCTCAATATACTGATCCTCCTTGACCTCACTGCAGCTTTCGACACCATCAACCACTCCATTCTCCTGTCCCGCCTATAAACATCACTCAACATCACTGGTTCTGCTCTTTCCTGGCTTAAATCTTACCTCACCGACAGACATCAGTTCATCCACATCAACAACTGCTCCTCCTCCACAGTCCCCCTCCCTCAATGCGTCCCCCAGGGCTCGGTGCTTGGTCCTCTCCTCTACATCCTCTACCTACTCCCCATTGGTTCCATCATCCGCCGTCATGGTCTCCATTTCCACTGTTACGCTGATGACATCCAAATCTACATTTCTACAAACTCCATCACCCCTGCCACCCTCTCCACCCTCACCAACTGTCTGACAGAACTAAAATCATGGCTGCAAACTAACTTCCTTCAACTGAATTGTGACAAATCTGAAATCATACTCATCGGCCCAAAATCCCTTGCCACATCAACCCAGAACTTCTCCCTCAGCATTGATAACACCACCCTGTCACCCTCCCCGTTCATCCGCAACCTTGGTATCATCTTCGATAATAACCTCTCATTTGAACATCATATCAGCCGCCTCACCCAAACTGCCTTCTTTCACCTCAAGAACATCGCTCGCCTTCGTCCATTACTCTCCTTCTCTGCCGCCGAAACTCTCATCCATGCATTCATTACCTCAAGACTCGACTACTGCAATAGCATCCTCTATGGCTCATCATCCAAGGTTCTCAACAAACTTCAGTACATTCAAAACTCAGCTGCCCGCCTCCTTACCCACACCCGCTCCCACGAACATATCACCCCTGTTCTACAACACTTACACTGGCTCCCTATCCCATATCGAATCAACTTCAAGCTCCTCCTCCTCACCCACAAAGCCCTACATAACCAGGCCCCTTCCTACCTCACAGACTTGCTCCACCACCACACTCCAACCCGCAACCTCCGATCATCCGACGCTAACCTCCTCTCACACCCGCTCAGGACCAAGCATCGCACCTGGGGCGACAGAGCCTTTTCCATAGCCGCCCCCTCCCTCTGGAACGCCCTCCCCAGACACATCCGTGACTGTTCTAACCCATCCACCTTCAAATCATTACTCAAGACCCACCTTTTTAAATCTGCTTTTAACCTGCAATAATAGCTATCTTCTTGTGCCCCCCATCAGTTTTTTTTTTTTGTAATCACAAACACACACAGTTACTTGCATATTGTTTGTTTGTCCTTACATGTACTTTTTATTTATTTCTCTATGTATTTTTCCTCTGTTTTTGGTTTTATGTAAAGCGTCTTTGAGAGCTGTAAAAGCGCTGTACAAATAAAATGTATTATTATTATTATTATTAAAAGCTAACTAGAGATTGACAGTAACACATAAAGCTTAGCTTGCAAAGATGTGCTCATCAACTGGGTCGGCTGGTTAAACAGCTCACCTAACGTTCACTGTTATGTTTATCTTCTCCTCACAGTAGATACCATCAGCCAGGAGCGGGTTTGTCTGTGTCCTGAGAAAGTAGACATGTTGATTTTTCTGAAGAAAAAATGCTAAGTGAAAAGGTCCTCAGTATGTAGCAGTGACTATTAGATACTGACTTGTCACTTGTTTGCAAAGTTTGGAAATTATTCGTAGTTTATTTTTCGTAGGCTATTTCAGCCTGTGTCAGGTCTTGATTGAAAAGATATGTGACGTGGTGATCGATATGCTCCTGCTCCTTTGACACTGCCAAACTGAATGTTGTTTCATGCAATGAATTAATATACTACACTATCGTTTGTTTTCTCAAGATCTCTCAAGAGATCTTTCTCAAGATTTGGCCTGTAGATTGGTCTATATAGCAGGATAAAGTGCACTGGTTCTAGTCCAATAGATGGCAGCAACGCAACTTTTGGATGCTGGCTGCCGTAAAACCCAGAAGAAGAAGAACCACTAAACCACTGTGAAATTAGCGCTCTTATTGTTAATATTTTCACATATTGCAAAACAAACAACATAAAACTTACCATAACTGGTCAGGTACAGCCATCTGCTGTACAAACTAATTTTGATTAAATCCGCTGGTTCTGTTTCCCATCGCGGCACGGAGAAGGCTGCTCTGCCACTGCAGTGGATGACGAGCTAACATCCATGCTACATTCATGCTAGCTGCCTTATCGACCCTCGACTAACGTTGCGCCGCTGCACACCTGGTCAGCAGGTGAACCAGCGGGCTTAGGCCTGACACAGGCTATTTCAGCCATAATACTTACACCTCCTCCCTTTTTATGCATTCTGGTCTCACTTATGAGAGAGAAGTTTGAAGGAGGTGTAAGTATTATGTCTAATGAGTTACTCAAATGCAATAGATGTTTGATCGAATTTTGCTTCTTTTAATGTGTTGCTCTTTAGTTAAACTCATCTGCTCAGGCTATATTTCTTAAAATCTACAGGCCAAATCTTGAGAAAGATCTCTTGAGAGATCTTGAGAAAACAAACGATAGTGTAGTATATTAATTCATTGCATGAAACAACATTCAGTTTGGCAGTGTCAAAGGAGCAGGAGCATATCGATCACCACGTCAGAAATCTTTTCAATCAAGACCTGACACAGGCTGAAATAGCCTGTGTCAGGCCTAAGCCTGCTGGTTCACCTGCTGACCAGGTGTGCAGCGGCGCGACGTTAGTCACGGGTCGATAAGGCAGCTAGCATGAATGTAGCATGGATGTTAGCTTGACGTCCACTGCAGTGGAAGAGCAGCCTTCTCTGTGCCGCGATGGGAAATCAACACCTGACACAGGCTGAAATAGCCTGTGTCAGGCCTAAGCCTGCTGGTTCACCTGCTGACCAGGTGTGCAGCGGCGCGACGTTAGTCACGGGTCGATAAGGCAGCTAGCATGAATGTAGCATGGATGTTAGCTCGTTGTCCACTGCAGTGGAAGAGCAGCCTTCTCTGTGCCGCGATGGGAAACAGAACCAGCGGATTTAATCAAAATTTGTTTGTACAGCAGGTGGCTGTACCTGACCAGTTATGGTAAGTTTTATGTTGTTTGTTTTGCAATATGTGAAAATATTAACAATAAGAGCGCTAATTTCGCAGTGGTTTAGTGGTTCTTCTTCTTCTTCTTCTGGGTTTTACGGCAGCCAGCATCCAAAAGTTGCGTTGCTGCCATCTATTGGACTAGAACCAGTGCACTTTATCCTGCTATATAGACCAGTGTCTTTTAAGAATTTGAAAAAACAGCATTTTCCCCTCAAAAACTTTTCAGAGATACTTCTTCCAAGCCAATTTCTTGCAATTCTCTGAGTAGATCTTGACTTTGGCGGTCATAGTTTCTACAAGAAATCAAGGCATGTTGCACTGTCACAGGTTCCTGACATGAACACAAGCCATAGAGCTTTTATTGAAGCACTACTTATAGGCAAGATGTACTAAACGCTGATGTTGGGTCTCTCCACCATCGCACCAGCATCAATATGGCAGCAAGCAGAAACAAATGTGAACAATGCCACATTGTTTCAAATGTAAATATATGTCACTGATTATAATGAAATATCTATTATGAAATATCCAATAGTTAGCTTGCACTGTTTTCAAGTTGTAGGCTTGTCAATCGTTGCAGCATTTGAACCAGTAATTAATATGGAGCATGAAGCCATAATTGGTGGTTTTAAATGCCTCTACTAGCTCCTAAAGCACGCAATTGCCCACCAATTAACTTTTAACTCTGATTTAATGCAAGACAGTATAGAACTACTCTAAACTCCACTATGTCATGAATCTGTTACCTATAGGGCACTGCCATCAGTCAGTTGCTGGCCTGTGTCAGGCCCCCATCACAAAAGAAAACATGCTTCACCGCTGGTGGGCCGCCCTTCCAACCTACCACCGGGCTTAGCAAGTTTTCTGGGGGAAACCCTGAGGTCAGCCTACTGTCATGTTAAGAATATATTCAGGATAAGAGGACTCATACAGGATTTGGAAAAACTTGTCCATGCATTTATCTTCAGCAGACTCTATTACTGTCTTTACAGGACTCCAAAAGTCCGTCAGACAGCTGCAGCTGATTCAGAACACTGCTGCTTGAGTTCCAAGAACCAAAAAAGTAGATCACATCTCTCTGGTTCGTAGATCTTTACACTGGCTTCCTGTCTGTCAAAGAATCAATTTCAAAATAACTAGCAGCCCCAGACATGACATGTTCAAACTAAATTTAATAAAAAATTGTGGCCACAATATAGCTATAACGTGCGCAAGAAATACTAATTCATGACCACAAAATACTAAATTGTGGAAATAAGTATAACGTGTGCACAAAATACTTATCAGAAAAGACACTCACCTCTAGGACATCATGTAGGCTATTGCAGTTTCTATGAAAGGTGCGCTCGATTTGCTTACCCAGATGTCCAGGAATTATATTAATATTAATAATTAGTATTTCGTGCACACATTATACCTACTTCGTGGCCACAAATGAATATTTCGTGCGCACGTTATTTTCGTGGCCACAAATGTTGGCCATTTTGAGAAGTCTCACTTGAAAATATCCAAATGTTATTTGAGAACCAAGCTCTGCCTATGAATAAAGAAATGTTAGGGAGCAGATCAGGTTCAAATCTGTATGACACACTAAGCGTTGCAGTGGGTGGCGTAGGATCCTGCTAATTAACGTTGAGACAGGTGGTGCATGCTACTGCAGGACCAGGTTGGGGTCATGTTTAGCCTGTTCTGTAACCATGACTGCAAAGCGAGATCAATACATTTGAAGTAGGAATCATCTGGCTCACGCTGTTTTTTCTGTCGTTCGTGCGCATTTTTCAAGCACTTGAAGGCAGCACTAGACAGGAGCTGGTTGGCAGTAAAGTGATTATTATGAGTATTGTGTGTACTGCGTATACTGTGTGTGTACTCTGTGTACACTGTGTGTTGTGTGTGCTGTACTGTGTGTACTCTGTGTGCTGTGTGTACTGATACTGTGTGTGCTGTGTATATTGCGTGTGCTGTGTGTACTCTGTGCACACTGTGTGTTGTGTGTGCTGTGTACTGTGTGTACTCTGTGTGGTGTGTGTACTCTGTGTACTTTGTGCACCGTAGAAACCTCAGTTAAATAACTCGAGCTGTTCACTCATCTGGTAACTGTACTGCAGGTAAACACATTCTTACCAGGTAACCGTGGACGTCTTCCGGTTTGTGTAAAAAGAGCTCATTCAGCGCTCTCTCCATCTCCTGGGGGATTCTTTGAACCTTGTAGAACTCTGCAGCAGCATTTTTAATGTCATAGAAATCCTGCTCCTCTTTAGAGAGACGGCTAATAAACCCTTGGTAAGACATATTGTCCGGCTATCGTCGCGCTGTGTTGTCTGTTACCACGGAAACGGCCCGTTCAAGCGCCCAGGAAATCAGAGTGACGCCGCGCTCATGTGTAGTGAGGCTATTAATAAATCAAAGCAGAAAACATAATGGCTCTCTCCATTTATTTATTTATTGACCATGGCAGATGGTTCTGGAATGTTTGCTGCCCTGTCTTGCTGCTTTGTAAATATGCAAAGCTAAAAAAAATTAATGAGTAATTATAGCTGGTAACGGTCCCTTATCAACGGTGAACGCACGGGCGAGATGATTGAAACATATTTAAAGAACCAAGTATATGGTAGGATGATAAAAAAAGGATTAGAGAGAAACAAGGTGTTGCTATTGTTTGGGTAGTCTGAATCCGTCCTCTGTTTTTGTTAGTCACATTTTCTTTTGTTCACCACAGTAGCTGAGAACAGTCACGCTTGCAATTATTCTTTTAATGCCGTTATCCGGAGGAAACTAATCTTCTCATCTCCTGAAAACAGGTTAATTTGTGTTTTTATCTTCAGCTAACAATTGGCCGGTTTCTCAAGATAACAACTTGAGGCAATACATATAACATAGGCATGCTTTGCTTTGCTTGCTCGGTTTGGGAGTTTCATAGCAAACCATATGAATTTGTTGTGAACCTTTTCATACTTTAAGGATGTTCTACCATGTGCTATGATACAAGGCTAAGTATGACCAATTGTGTGTTTGCAAGGGACTGGTACGTAGGTGTAGCAACAGTATTGTTATGTGGCACTTGTTTCCACATGGACCTTTTAGGGTGAGACACTTATGAGAAATAATTGGCTTGAATGTTCACTATGCTATCTATGTAAGTCTGTGACAGACATAATAAATAGTGTAAGCAGCTGAACATGCTTTAATCATGCAATATGTTTAGTGTAAAGACAGGTCAGAATGACACAACAGGCTTACAGTGGTCAATTTAAAGGTACAACCTAAAAATATCTCACTGATGTGTGACCGGAAAAGAAAATAGCATTTGGTGGGTGTTGTAATGGTTTAATAAAGTTTGTTTAAAACAAGTAAGATTAAGTTCAGTCTGATACACTGATCAGTAAGGGTACTCCTTGATCTGACATCCTCATCCTAAATCAGCTGGCATAGCACTGCTGATGTCTGACAAATATTTTAAGTGATAAGAACTTTTTGTTTTGGTGTGAAAACTGGGTGGATTGTCTTATCACAATATGACAGATCTTCTTTTATATATTCATCCAGAGATAAATATATAAATGAACCAGTTAAAATCAGAAACAATAGTTGTTATCTCAAGATAACACAATAATTAACTTGTGAGTTTGAGATAATAGCATTTAAGTGATTGCAGGTATAATGTTCAGCTTTCTTAGTTCTTTGTGTTTGTTTACAAGAATTTAAATAAATAAATAAATACTTGAATGCTGTCATAAAGCCAGTCATATATTCCAGATTATATGTGCCAAATTTGAGGAGACATATTCACTTTTTCATAAAAGCATGGAATACTTGTATAGTTTGGGAGGCTGAATATATTTGAAATGGAACCATTGAAAAAAAGTCATTTTAAGCCATAATGAATTGTGAATTCTGTGAGGATGTGACTCCATCACTTAAAAGATTAACTGTTACAGTTATCCTTTATGCCTAGCCCAGGGTTAGATCTCCTGCCAAATCAGATGAGACTATTTAAGACACCCAGACTGGAAGAGACTATGTTTAAATGTTCCCAGGCAAAGTTTTAAAGTGAATAGTGTCAGTTTAAATGAAGCAGGAGGTGATTTTATATATTTATTATCTTTTCACCAAATTACATTCTTTGATGGACATCAAATATACAGTGTGTTACATGTAAAATATATGAAGGGTAATTTATAAAAGCAAAGTTTACTTTGTTTCACCATTATATTAACAACATCATAGAGCTGAATGGTGGACTACAGGGAAGTACAAGGATGCTAGTTCAACTGTCGAGCCCCTTCAGACTGCCATAAAAACTTCCTTTGATTATGAATCCTAAAGTTGCTCTACAGTCAAGTGTCAACCTTTTTCCACTTTCCCCACTTTACATGCAAATAAACGTACATCTCTGGGACAAACAGATGCAATGTTTTTTTGCACAAAGGAAGACTTGTTGAGTTGAGTATAACATGTGCCAAATTTACAAAGAGAACTTAATAAGAAATTGTTGCAAGCAGTATTTCACAAAGTACTCCTAAAAAGGAGAACGCACAAAAGTCAGCAATTTTAGAAGAGAGTCTGGGGACTCTCTCTCTCTCTTCATCTCCTTGCTGCGTTATGTTGGTGTTAAAGTTTGCCACCTGCTGTAGTACAAAACATTCTCAAATTGTTGTTAATAGCTATTGAATATAAGTAATTCTAGTCATGTAATTAGTAGAAAAAACATGAATGTCAAGCACCATTTACTATGACATTAGAAAGAGTGACCACTCAGCACACCCTACTGCGACTGTTTTCCGACAATAAGCCCATCATACTTTGCATATGAATCTCCTTCAAGGCCACAAATAGATAAATTACTTCCAAAAAAAGCTATTATATATTTTTTTTTATTCTGCTAAAGATCTTGTAGGCCAAACTGAATCTTACAGCAGGCTACAACAACTCTGCTTTGAGCTAATTTGCTACAGTCAAACTGAATATTGTTCTATTTTTTACAGTCACTGTATTGTATGGGTTAAGGAAAAATTGATTACACTTGTCAAACGCTGCATAACATGCAGGTAACATACTTGGTTTTATAAAGTTTGGCCATAGGATCTCCCGATGTCACCACGAACCTTTCACCTGAACAGTTCATGATGGCTTGTGTTATCCTTGTAATCCTTGACCATAAATACATGGAGGCGTTCAGGAGAAATAATGCAAAACATATAATTTGGTTGTATATGAAAACAAAATAACTGCTACGAGGAGTTCATCATTGATCCTGTTTGAATTGTGCCATGAATCACACATATGATGTAAAGATCATTTTCCAAGTCAAGAAGGTCACAAACAAAGTGAAATCTCATTTGTTTTGTGTTTAAGGGCTCAGCTAACTACATCGTCTCATCAACACATGTCACCAACACCAAATATGGAGCCAACTGGCCTCGGAAAAGGTCGCAATCAAGATGAACATCACAATAAATCTAATAAAGGAGAGTTGGTTCGGGTTCAGTTCTGTGAGCTGCGAATAGAAGGAGCAGCCTTACAATGTTTAAGTTAGGAGACGACGACCGTCACTAACGACACTGTCGCTGTGTCGTCTTTATAATGACGAATTTTCACAGTCTGATTTATCATTAGTTTGATGACAAACTGACAAACATCATATGTGGGATTGATGACACAATTCAAACAGGATCAATTATCTCGTCACTCTTCATTCACTACCACACAAAGGTTTGATCAATAAGGTCCATGAGGGGAACCGGAAGGGGCGGGGCCTCAGCTCTCTATATCTGACAATGTTCCAGTCCGCTAACTGCAGCTACAAGTGTACTAAGTTCCACACCTTTATGAGAAAGTGAACATTATTTTCACATATCATCTGAATAACCCTAAAATGTATGCTGCTCTGTAATGTTGTCAAATTAAACACACGGGCACACTTCGGGAAAATATCAATACAATTATTGGATATCAAAACCTATTGCTCGTACAAGAACAGGCCTCCAATACACACACACAGGAGCACTCACCACAGCCTCCTCCCACACCCAGAGGCTCCATTATTTAGAAGGCCTTCACCCCTGCTCTTTCATTAAACTGAGTGTCAAGTTACTGCCAGACTGTGAATTGGACTCATAAATATTCAGTCTCATCACTGATATTAACAAGGACATATTTGTCAACAAATGAACACAAGAACTGATGAAAAGGCATAAACACATGGCAGATGAAGTTATTCTGAAAATCGTTCCCTTTTCGTCCTTCTGTGGACTAACTGCTTTTTGCAGGAGCTCAAGTTTTATTTTGAAAGAACAGGCGCGAGGAGAATGATATTACCCTCCAGCGTAAGGTTTTCAAGCCACAGACGGAAACAAACGTCAATGCAGCATTTATATGATTAATAAACAGTCACCTCCTGCATCCACACTGCAGCTGAAGACTCAGAGCTCTGTGGAAACACACAGTGTGACCTCAATGACACACACTCATACACGCACATGCGCGCGCGCACACACACACAAACAAACAAACACACACACACACACACACACACACACACACAATGACCTGTTGACTTTCAAACCCTGTCGGAATGTTAATGGACAGTTCTGTCTCACACATAATTAAGTCAAAGACGGGCGGCTGCAGTAGAGTACAGCTCATGCACGGGGGTTTTACTGTCGCAGGCCGAATCCTGGTTTAACAACCTAGATAAATAAAACATTTTGTTTACCATCTTCTTATTCGGAAAAATGTCAACTCGATGCTCTTCTGTATTTCTTAAAAATCTCTGGTGGTTAACGGCCACTCACAGTGAGGATGACGATGTGTTTGTGAGGCAGAGCAGCGCGGATCGGAAGGATCAGCGAGACAAGGGCCCCTCGACGTAGACAGAATAAGGTTTGTGGTCTTCACTGTGCCGGGTGTCTCTACAGCTACACTGCGCCTAAACACTGTCCAGAAACACATCCAGCTTCGAATTTAGAGATGTGAACATCTGTTTCTTCCACACTGCCTCTTTTATAAAAGCCAGTCCGCCGTCCTCTGCGACTCCCTCTTTACTTCAGTGTCCAGTTAGATTCTTAAATCCCAATTATTGACATAAATCAACAAACCTGAGAAAAATGAAAAATGTATGCTCACTGAAATTATTTATATGTACACACACACACATAGTAACCTCTCCCCTTTAATTAAATATGATGAAACCTTCTGTAGTCCTTTAAACTGAACATCTAGATCATATTATATTACAATAAATTATCCCATCGAAAAA
Source organism: Sparus aurata (assembly GCF_900880675.1). Lineage (NCBI taxonomy): Eukaryota > Metazoa > Chordata > Actinopteri > Spariformes > Sparidae > Sparus > Sparus aurata. Next base: position 1,638,339 of record NC_044201.1, on the reverse strand, counting down.
AAGGAGCGTGCGGACAGAGCAAAGCGTCACTGCACGAGCGCGTTTACAGTCAAATAGTAATCATGCGGCTTTTTCCAGCGGGCTAAAGGTCGGGCTGTGCTTATATTAATGATGGTAATACTACTACTACTAATAATAATAATAATAATAATAATAACAATAATAATAATAATAACAATATCACTAATAATAATAATAATAATAATAATAAGAAGAATTCTTATTATAATTCTTCTTATTATTATTATTATTAGTGTTATCATAACAATTATAATAATGATAGCTCATTTGTATTTGTTTTAGGTTTCTGTTTTGTAACAGCTGTTCCTCGTGATAAAGGACCTTCGGGGCCACTATTCAAGACCAATTAATAATACCAACAGAAAAAATTAGGAAGTGAATTAATTAATAAATAAATACACGTGCGTCCTGTTAGTAAATAAAAATACTGTTTTGGTTCCCTCCACAGTCTGTAATTCAGGACCGTCCCGGGTGGTTGTGGAGGCTCACCGCGGCTCAGCCTCGGGGCTCAGCTGTCAGAACAGGAAGTCCAGCAGGCGGAGGGACATCTTCGACCGAGCGCGACCACAGATCGAGCTTCAATGTCCGTAGTGACACAAACGGTGCGTGCAGCTCAGGGAGTGTAGCGTCAGGCCCTTAGAGAGAACTTGCCTGTCGTCGTTACTCTGGCACAATGCCGAGGTTCACCGCTGTATTTAATGTTACCACACATTAAACTTTATATCCAAACCTGCCGATATAAACGTTAAAGTTTAGTCATTGAGACTGCACAGTTAATAAACTATTATCTCCAAAACACTAGCATAAAATGCACATATTTACTATACTGACAGATTTCCTCTCAGAACTCAATTACAAAATGAAAACAATTATCAGAGTAGGATACATTATCGTTTTCTAAAGAATAACCATGATTAGGAACATCATGTTGCTCTAAATAAATACTGAGGCTTGTGCCAACAGTTAGGGAAAACAGAAGACACGATAACACTAATGACAAGCCAGGAAAAATAAATTAATGTAAGCTGTCATCATATCCTTTAAATATCTATGCTTAAACATGTAATCTTGTGTTTACATCCACATTACCATTACTGGAGGTTATCTCTGAAAGTTACTGCTGCCACCACCTGGATACAAAGGAGGAGAACCGTTCCTTTGTTATTTGGATCTCCTGTCTGTTGACTAAATCTAGTGTCAGTTCATCTTAAGAAACCCAGAGAAAGTACAACAGTTGGAAAAACTATTTTCTCATGATTTCTACACGGTACAGGCCTTACCTACCACAGCAGGCCAGGTGCAAATGTTTGATCTTAAGCCTGAAGCAACATTTTAAAAGATAGTAAAACCCTGGCTGTCAAAAGGGACACATTCTAAGATGATGAATCCTAAAAAGATGCGACTTTCAGCCAAAAGAGCCGAGCCCAGCCTCCTCCTGGACACTCTCCCCTCACATCCAAGGCAATAATAGGGCCATCATTCCTTTCTTATGCTTTTTTCCCCTCCAGAGGATGGTAGGTTACAACAGCAGGGTGCCTACAAGCTTTTAAAAAAAAACTGCAGCAGCTGCAAAGAAAATAATTCTTGTGTGATGGCCAGTTTGGTCTAAGTGACACAAATGGCATATGAAATTGGGCTGTATGAAAAGTGTTTATAGCTAATTGTCACAGGAATAAGAACTCTGAATTTCTTTTTTTAAAGCGGTCGCACTCATTGTGGGGTCCTCTGTGATTCCTTGAAGGGGTTTCCAAGGGTCTTCAAAGGGGCTTCGCGGGGTCCTCCAGCAAAATGAAGTAAGGTTCAGTTTCACTGTTATATTTTTTTCCTGTGAAGTTTGGACAGAGAATGGAAGTTTTATGGTTTCTTTGAAAAACACAAATCAGGCCAAATGTTTGTTGAGTTTTAAAGATAAAAACACCCACATAGTGTGAATATTCACATTGTCAGGGCTGTGTGCTATCATGTGGGAAGGACAATATAGCAGGAAAATTCTGTCAAACAAACTCTTATCAACACGGCTCACTATAAAGGACTACCCATGGACTAGTGTTTAAAGGAACTGCCCTGGTCACCTGTTGCTTGTGTTTCCATTCACACAGGCCATTCAAGGCTCATAGACAACTCATCCCACTGCAGTGAATGTAATGGTGTCTGTTTATGTCAACATGCACAGCTCATTCAAATGAATTCCAATTTAATTGTCAGAGTGGTAATGTTAAACAGCTTATGAAGGGTCTCCACAGGTCACATGAATAAAAGTAGCCTCTGGCCTAATTAGCGCATCTTTTTTCTCCAGTCTTAAAAGCAGGGGCGCATCCAGCTCTCTGCATGGTTACCATCTCTAATTGCCTCTAATTCAAAACCCCTAGTAATGTTTTCAAACTTGACCAGGTGTGGTTTGAATGGAAGCATTGGTTGGCTTAAAAAGTCTGGTTCAGCCTTGTATCTGGAGACAAACCGCTTGTGATGTTGACACAGAGAGCTGAAGTTTGCTTGACACTCCAGTTTGTTACAGCTGATGTGTGTGAGGCCTGGTTTGTTGTTCTTCAAACAGTATGGTACAGACAGATTTATCATAAAAGACCTCTGAAGCAGTCACCAAAACATTTCCAGTGATGTGCTTCTGAATAAAAGTTGTATCTTTACTCAAATATTTCTTAATGATTCTGCTGACTTAAAAGATGTTTGCTCATCATCCTCATCAGTATTGCACCAAATACTGGCACGTGTACTTTGATTTTAACATTTAATTCCTGAGAAAAAAGTCAATTATTAATGAGGAAAGAAAATCTTTGACAATCCATTTCCAATCCAGTGGGCTGTACAATGGTTATTGAGCATAAGAAGTAGAGATGTAAAGGTTTCTCACTCTACAGAGGTACGTTTAATTCTTTAGCTTCCTGAAAAAAATCTAATTACCCAATTTGGACAGCAGTGAGTTGCCTTTACATTGTAAATACAGCAAGGTTAATCCTTCTTTCATCACAAAAATAATACCTGTGTAGTGTTGCAGTGTCAACATCAATTCCTCATTATTCAGTTCAGCCTTGGTATAATATTATTGAACATGTGCATGTTTTTTAGCAGAGAAATGCGCCAGATTTTGAGGAAGCTCTACGATGTTTTGAGAGATGCAAAGCTCTTTGTTTCAGCCGAAGATGTGGCGGTGAACCCTTTTACAGCAGGCTCTAAGGGATGACTCCATAAAGATGTTCAGAATGTGTAGTGTGTCAGGGCAGTAGTGTGCAGACATCGGTAACTCGTTCTTGCTATCATTTTTTTTACAGACGGTGCCGCATGAATTCATTTTCTTGGACAAACTGAAAATGAAATGTGTCTGAAAAGATGAATAATTGCACACAGTCTCATGACAGTAACAGTATTATGACCCTATTTACAAATATTGTTATATTACTTTAATAAAAATGTGCCAATTGCTTCTGGGTGAAACTGAAAACAGGACTTAACATGAAGTACATATACAAATGTTATTGTATTTGTGTTTTGCTTTAAAAATGTTAATGTCATTTATAATTTGCAGCTTAAATTAAATAGTGTATACATAATAGTGCTATATTTGTTAGTACTCCAAACACTACATACAACGCATGGCTTCAGTGACTAAATGTAATATTTCCTCTGAACACACTTTGATATAATTAAAGGTCATTCATAAAGTGTGCAATCAGCAAAATGTGCAGCCTCCACAATTAAACAGATTTAATAGAATATTAAAACATAAGCTGTTGCAGATAGCCGATTCTAAAGGACTTTAAAGAAGATTAAAACCTCCCGATTCAGCCCTGATTCAGCTGTCATATAAGTTGTCATTGTTGTTAGTGTTGATATGTATGTCATCTATTGTTGGTGTGTATGTAGTGTCCGTTGTCGTCTGAGATGTGTAATGTGTTGTCAGTGAAGACAAATCCCCCTACGGGACAAATAAAATAAAATCAATCAATCAACAGTAGATCAGCATTGTGCAGTTGTGTGTATATTACTGAGGTCAATATTTGTGTTTGATTAATAACTTCATCAGCATACTGGGAGTTAATTCAGCCTGTCCACATGTCTTTGTTCACGCTATGACTGAATGCTTCCATGGTGGAACTCTGTATGGCTGCAGTCTGCCTCCACTTTCTACACTGTATTACCCTCTAGTGATGGATAGTGACTACTGCAGCTTCAGCTCCACCACCACATAACAAACAATATACTAAGCATCCTTACAATGCAAGAACAATGTCTGTAGATTTGAGCTCTTTTTACAATGTTGCGATATGCAATACCACTATGCTATTACAGGTAGATATAAACTAACCTGCACTGACACACAGTTCATTTATCTCCACTCAGAGTATAGTCAGAATTGCACAACCACAAAGTTAGGACACTTGCAAAAGACAGATGAAAAAAAGCATAGTCAAAATCAAATGACCTGTTTTATTATAAAATAATTCACTCAATTCCAGATGAATTCAAGGAAACCTGAGCTAATATAAATGTATATTGATGGTGTAATTATTCTCCAAAAATGATAGTCTCTTGTCTTTTGCTATGTATTTCAAAATAATTTTTTCTCTACAGAATTTTGTATGATACAAGCACACATTTAGAATAATTACATAGAACTCTGTAAATAATGTTTCAGTGTCTATGAATTTAGCAAACACACCAGTTAAGAATTCAAATTAAAATATCAGGATGTTGGCAAAATATGCAGATAGATTACCTCTCCCAATTTATTCAGTTTTCTCCAAGCTACAATAGATAATCTAAAGACACATGCTCACACTTAATCATCTAGATCACAAAAACTACACAGAACCCAATCAAGTCACTGGTCTGATATCACTTAACTCATTACAGTTTGACAACATAAGATACATTGCCTGATTGCATGGTACAAAAGTCAATGTTCAGCAAATTAAAAAGCAAAAAATTAAATGCAGCCTAACTCAAAAATTCCCAATGAAAATCTTGCTTTAACTGAAACCTCAAGTAAAGACCAAAACATACAAACAAGTACACGTTTTTCTCACTCAGGCCTCCCCTCATGGGCCCCATCTACACAGATAGTTTGATTTTATGTATTGATGTATCGTGTGATCTGTCTCAGAAACTTCTTCCATGACCCCATTTCACCACTCCAAGATTTAAATAATAAATTAATACAAAACAAAACAAAAACCCAATAAAACAATTAAAAACACAAATAAAAAATAAGCAACATGTCTTCCCAAAATTGGTGTCCAAATTCCTCTTTACTATTCACAGATGTTACTGTGCAAGGTTTTCATTATTTTTTCTGTAGAAATAAAAACAAACAGCTAACTCTGCATTCTCAATGAAAACCAAAATCAATCCAACACATTTTGTGCAGTAAAAGAGATTCACCAAGGAAGCCTACACGTTCCTTGGCCTACTGTGACTGTACTCCATTACTGCAGCAGTGGGAATGCTGAATATTTAGATACCACTAGGGGGAGCAGTTTATTGAACATCATGGTGATACACACAAAAGGTCAAAATCAGGCTGCTGGTTCTCCACAAGCCATACATACTTCACCTTCTTATCTGTGTTTGAATAACTAACTCAGACTCACATTTTTCATTTTGTATTTTCTCTTGACTGCTATGCAGTGGTGTGGAGTACAAACATAAAACAAAACCATAATACTATAGTTATTATAGAGTTACAGCGCAAGCCAAGTTATTTAAAGAGGCAAAACATAACTCAACAATGCTCGGAGTTTACATACAATCTTATGAATACTATCAGTCTGCATTAACAATAAAGGGGGAAAACACAGCTGGATCATTAAAAAAGTATTTTGGCAAGTATGTCTTTCTATTATCAAGATTACGTTTTTACACTCAAAACATGATATTCATCCCCCAAGCAATTATCGTCACATAAAGTACAAAATCTTTCACTCCTTTGCATCTTCCTGTTATTTTAGGAATGCTGTGATTACAAAAATTAGCAAATTCTAGCCATTTAATATTATCACATCTTTAAGCCACAAAAAGCATGAGAACCCACATTCATTCATTGTTGAATGTATTTCTAAGTGCTCTATGTGCTTTTATCAATTCTCTTTTATTTGCTTTACTCTTAGCTCTTAAGGTTTCCATATTTTCAACACTTTTACATTTACTATGCATCTTCTTTGCTTTAAGATATGCTCGTATTTTACATCAACACTCAAAGTTAAACCATCCTGGGTTTTTTTTCACATTATTCCTTCTTTGTGTCTTTCTAGGGAAGGTAATTCTTGCACTGTCGATCAGGATTCTGGATATTTCATCAGTAATTTAATCCATTGACATAACCACCCGGTCACCGTTTCCTCTTTTTAAGTGAATGAATGAATGAATGAATGAATTACTTTTATTATTGTGTCATGCATACAGTGTATGCCCAGCCCGCATGGGCTTATAGGACACCAAAAAAGAAAAGAAAGAACCACACCAGATGCAGAGCACAACTGGATCAGCACAATAACATCAGCACATCAAAAATTAATTAAACAAATGTACTTGTCGTCTTTTCCAGGCTTGAGAAATAAAGCTAGCAGTTTTAAACACATTGAAATTAAACAACCACTCCAGCTTCTGCTCATCAGAGCACCAAAATATTTCAGGGTTTTGTCCATAGATTTCATGAAATAATACCTCTCTTAAATCATCATACTTTGTACAGTATAAAAGGAAATGAGACTCACTCTCTACTTCATCTAGCTCACACATTTCACATATTCTATTCTCCTCTGGAATATTTTTAAATCGACCAACCTCAATGGCCAGAGGAAGAATACCAGATCTCAACTGTGCAACTAAAGATCTTTGACTTCGCTGTAAATGTGATGTAACATATAATTCAGGTCCAAAATTAGATTTAATCTGCATATATGTCCTTAATTTTGGTTTTAATAGAACATTTTCAAACCATTTCTCTTCAAATTTCAATAGAAGCTTATCCTTAATTAAGTTAACACTACAGCACAAGTTATTCCTATAAATATACACCATATCCACCTCCTCAAAAATAGAGTAAATTTCTTTTGACCAGGGGGAGCTATGTAATTTACTCCATATAAATACTTTTTTATTTATTCTATCCTCTGCCATTTTGTTTAGTCGATTCCACAATCGAATCATTTCACATTTTCGCTGTACATATCCTGGAATCCAGCCCATATCTCCTTCTATTGCTGGAATTGGCGCAAATTTATGGACACCCAAAAAAATTTCTTATAGCTCTATTCTGTATAGTATCTATAACTTTGGGCTCTTTAAATCCCCATACTCCTGCAGCATAATTCAGTATGGGAGAGACACATGCATTATACAGTTGAGTATATGTAAAGTAACCCAAATCATTACAAACTTTCATTTTATTAATAACTGATCCCAAAGCTCTCCCAGCTGAATCAGCAAAGCACCTAAAACCAGTTTCAAACGTCATAAAATCTTCCAGAAGGAAACCTAAATATTTATATGAGCTAACATATTCCAAGGGAACTGAATCAAAATAAAATGTTTGTTTACTTCTTTCCATGCCTTTGTTTCTAAAATGCATTATCTGTGTTTTGCTCTTATTTATCACTAATCTCCATTTATGACACCAGGAGCTAACCAAATTTAACATATTTTGTAAATCAGACTCAGATTCTGCCAGTAAAATAATATCATCCGCGTATAATAGAATACCTAAATAAGTGTCATCCAAAAATACACCCAGATTATTTTTCTTAAAGGAGAACTTCGGTCGATTTAAACATGCAGCTTCATTGCTCAAGCTACCCTTGACTTGCCAGTACCGAAGACGCAAAAACATTTGGTCCAGCCATTACAGAGCTCCGTGAACGGAGACTTAGCATTGAACGCTAACAGCATGGGGTCAGAACTTTACACTGTGTTTTAAGCGTCTTAACATGCTCCACATCTCACACCAAAGGTTATGCAACATCAGCAGACACCTTAGCACACAGCACTGTAGCGTGTATGACTCAAACTGAATAAAAAAGTAGTTAAAATAGTGTGTTTGTGCAAGCAGCTACTTACCTGTTTGTTGACATCCGTGTGTTCCGGTAGCTAGACCAAACTAGCATATCCATCGAGTGTACACTTAACAGGCTTAACAGGCTATTGTAAGGCTCATGGCTCATGACAGGCTGTAACATGGACATGTACATTATGAACATAAACACGAAAATGCTGGAATACGTTTCTGTCTCCGCCAGTGAGGGAGTAAGCGCACGCTCGACGGATTGACTAGTTTGGTCTAGCTACGGGAAGATGCGGATGTCAACAAACAGGTACATGGCTGCTTGCACAAACACACTGTTTTAACTACTTTTTTATTCATTTTGAGTCATACACACTACAGTGCTGTGTTGTAAGGTGTCTGCTGATGTTGCATAACTTTTGGTGTGAGATGTGGAGCATGTTAAGACGCTTAAAACACAGTGTAAAGTTCTGACCCCTTGCTGTTAGCGTTCAATGCTAAATCTGCGTTCACGGAGCTCTGTAATGGTTGGACCAAATGTGTTCGCGTCTTCGGTACTGGCAAGTCAAGGGTAGCTTGAGCAATGAAGCTGCATGTTTAAATCGACCGAAGTTCTCCTTTAATCTGTAGAGCTAAATCATACTCAAACAATGCAAAAAGTGTTGGAGAAAGAATATCACCTTGTTTCACGCCAAAAGGGGTTTCAAACCAATCAGTATACATATCATTGATCTCAACACAAGCAACTGGGCTACCATACAGACTCTGAATAGCTTTGTGGAATCTACCATCCACCCCTACTTCCATCAGTTTAAAGGCAAGTAAATCTCTATTAATCCAATCAAATGCCTTTTGGAAATCAACAAAACATGAGAAAGTGGGTTTACCTGTGGCGATTCTAGCTCTAATGATAGTTGACACTGAATGAATATGGTCAATACAGGCACGATACTTTCTAAACCCATTCTGCTCATCAACAAGACACTGTTTCATTTCCAAATATCGAGTAAGCCTATAATTCAGTATATTAGAATATACCTTATAAACTGTACTTAGGAGACTGATGCCTCTGTAATTAAGAGGTATTCTGGGATCATTCTTTACTGACTTTGGAATAGGTTTTATGATAGATTTATACCATGGTGATGGAATTATACCATAGTCAAAACATGTCTGAAACAGGCAAAAGAGGACTTCAAGAAGATATGGAGATTTCAGGGCTTCATTTGGGATGCCTTCTATGCCTGGTGTTTTCTTCAATTTTACTTTGTCCAAAGCTTTTTTAACTTCTTCTATAGTAATATCCCGATTCAAAAATGTATTTACACTATAGCCTGGCATATCCATAGCCAACTCCATCATACAATTTGAATCACAAACATTACTTAAGAACAGGTCATCAAAACCAGGTGGAATAAGATGTCCAGAAAATGTATTTGCAAAATCTGTTTTCCATATCTCAAGCACAAGCTCTTTTTTATTTTCAGTGTCACCATTATCTAATAAGATCTCCATTGGGATTTTCTTTAGTTTCTTAGGACCTAATTCATTAATTTCTTTCCAAGATTGTTGTGGATTGTTACTTTGCAATCGGTCTAGCTGTAATGCTTGTCTGTTTGTAGTGATCTTTAAGTTGCTTTCTAATAGCTGGATCTTTACATTTCAAAAATTCCCTCTCAGCCTGTCTCTTGTCATTCAAAAGTTTTTTGAGTTCTGCATTCCAATATATTTATTCCTACCCACTTTGAAATGTATTCCTCCCTGGCCAGATAAAGATTTTCATGGTAAATTCTTATTCATTTCCCTGTCCATCATATCACAAAATAATCCATACCAGTTATCAATATTACTTTGCGTTATCACCCAACCTTCTAGGTTACCCATAAGTTCCAGCAGAGCCATACGACACATATTAGATGAAAGAAAGTTGTCTGGAAATATTCTAGGTCGTCTTTTAAATAAATAAATCCCAGAATCATTTTCAGAAGAACAAAACTCAATAGCAGCATGATTTTAAACTTAAACATTAACAGAGAATGGTCCAGTAGCCTACTTTTTTCTCTGATAAGGTCAATACAAACAGGGTTGTTGCTCAAAATCTCAGATGGAGTTATCACTTTCAAATCAATACAAGTCTCCAAACAATCGTGAGGGGTTATTATATAGTCCACCACTGCTCTACCTCTTGATGATATAGATGTAAAATTGTCAGTATCAGGATTTATTCTGCCATTTAGGACACAGCATTTACAATCCCTGAGAAATTTAAGGAGTGATTCCCCGTGACTGTTCATGCTTAGGTCTATGGCCACTCGAGGTGGGACATTATCAATATCCCCAATACAGTCATCTTTATTTGAAATACGACTGTTAAAGTCTCCACATAAATAAATGACATCAGCTTCCAAGGAGTAAACCTGGGCCAGCAGATGAGTAAAAAAAGTAACTGAAATCCGTCCTCTTGTAGATCCCTCTGGTGGTAGATAGCAGGAAAAGATAACTAGACTATACTGCAGCTCCCGATGCTCCAAACGTACTGCAATTATATCGTCCATAGACTTGTCCACTACTTGTATTCTAAAATAATCCAGCAAATAGTTCTTAACTAAAATGCCAACTCCTCCTGATGCTTTTTTAGCTCTTTTATGCAACATTCTGTTGTGACCAAACCAGGAGTAACCTTCAAAGTCAATCTTGTCATCCCGTCGTAAATGTGTTTCATTCAATGAAATAATATCAGGGTTTAGAGACTGCAGTAATGAAATCCTGAGTGCACAGTTCAAACTAGTCCAGCCATTAATATTCCAGTGAACCAGGGACAAACAAGGGGGGTCACCTGTGTTTACAGACTGGGCAGCTCCTCTTCAGCCTCTCCCACCTGCTGCCGGGGAACCTGCTCGGACGGCAGCAGCCGCTGCAGCCTCAGCATAGGTCCGTTTCATCAGGCGGCCGTTCCCCGCGATGTAAAAACCTTTTCCAGCTGGTATCTCCTGGAGAAGCGTTTTAAAGTTGAACTCGAGAATCCGATCCGTGTGAGACTTAGCGGATCTCAGATAAACTCTTTTGAACTGGGTATTGCTCTTCAGCCTCTGTTTACACCTGAGCACCGCCACCTTGTCCTCCACATTAGCGAAGGCAACTTTCACCACACCTGGACCGGGTCCTCTCGCTCGCATTCTCAGCACCGCAGCAATTTCTGGCGCGGGTTCACACTCCAAACCACTCTCCAGTAGCTCTCTTACTTTTCCATTCAAATCCTCCCCTTCATTGTAGGCCAGACCCAGTATCACAATCGACACATCAGAGTCAAATTTATCAGAGGGCTTGGAGCTAGTTGTCTGTATTTTTTCTTCAAGTGAATCCAGTCGCGACTTTAGGATACCTATTTCCAGGTCAATATTTTCTCGTATCTCCTTAACGGACTTCTTCAGTTCAGCTTTCATCATTTTTTCAAGGGAACCATACACACTGTCAACCTTGCTACTGAACTGTTTTTCAATATTATCCATCTTCGTACTTAACAATTTAATCTCCTTCAGCAACACGCTTGTTTCCTTATCTTCGTCTTTGTCTTGTCCTCACCGCCCACGTCCATCCGCCATCTTGAATGTTCTGACACTTTATGAAACTTTTTCACTTTTTTAAGTTGTTCTGTTGCCACACAATACAGATTCAACAATACAATGCTTATCTGAGAACAGACGATTTAAGTCTTGAACTAAACATGTTTTAATTTAGTTTAATAGCCTATACAAGATGAACCTATAATTTAAACAACTTGAAGTAGTTGAAGTAGTTTCCCCTTCATGTTTGTCTTCCCACATCTGCCGTTTAAGATGCAAATGGTAAGATTTTGGCACATATCTAAAAAGTGCCGTTCCATAGCCGCCACAGTCATCAGAGTGACTTTCTCTTTAGTGGTATTTGGGCCAGTTTCAGGTTTTTAGCAGTGCAAAACATTAGTTCAGTGTAATAATCCATGTTCAGGGACTTATCAGTGACCCAGTCCTCCATTTCTTTAGTATATGCATTCCTGTCCGCACAAATTAGAAGATAGTTGGTATCAACTAAAAGGTCAAGGAAACTTGTGTTTGGTCTTCAAACATAACAATACTCGAGTATTTGCTTGTGTATGGTGCCATATAAACTGCTGAGGACAACAGGTCTTTATCGTAGTTCGGTATGTTTCTATGGACTTGTACACATATACAGGTCAGGTGTCACTATAGGCTTTTTTTCTGAATACACAGATCCACAGTTGCATTAACTACTGCAATTAAGACTCCACCTGATTGCCAATTTGTACAATGCTGAGTCTTGACAAACACTTGGAAGACCATGCAGTCAAATCTGTTTTGATTTTAGTTGTGAGTTTTGGCAACTCTTCTCCAGAGACCGTGAGAAGATGGACACTTTCCTTTTTTGAACTTTTGCGGCACTATGATGTTTCTGCTATCCCTTGCAACGGAGGGTAAGGAGCGCATCATTGAGCGCATTGTTTACACATGTGACCAGCTGATTGCGCTGTGTAAACCTGCACTGCATGGCATGACGCAGCATCCTAGCGCATTTATTGTCATCACTGGGGATTTTAATCACGTCTCACTGGACAAAACCCTCCCAACATTTCACCAGTATGTTGACTGCCCCACCAGAGACTGTAACACACTGGACAGTAGCGTAACATCAAGGTGATAGGCCCCGGTGCAAATATTTTTTGTGCCCCTAAACACAGGCGCGCGCACGCATGCACACACACACTAATGCAGGGGTGGACTGGCCATCGAGAGTACCGGCATTTTTCCCGCTGGGCCAATCAATAATGGGACGATGGACGGCCGTTTTTTATTTCATTGTATTTTATTTTTATTTATTTATTTGTTTGTTTATTTCTGCTGCGCCTAGACGTTTCTCTGTCGACCCCAAGAGAGTGAGAGATTGGCGAAAAATCAAACAGAGCTTCAGCGTCTGTCCGAGGAGGACAGCAACAGGACCAGGCTGCCTGGTGGAGGGAGGAAGAAGGCTAGCGAGGAGCCTGAGATAAACATGTGGGACTGGGTTATCAGCAAACGGGCACGCCACGAGAGAGTGTCCCGCAAAATGATCAGGGCGAAATGATCATTTTGGAGAGCTTCTGTCAGGGCTGAATCGTTTCCTCCGCCGCAACAACTTCACTTGCAGAAGGATGCCAGAGAGTTCACTGAGAAGCTGGAGAACTTTTTGACATATTCATCCCGGATTTTTGAGAGGAAGGAATTAAACTCCCGCCCCAAATTGCCGCCTGGTCCCAAATAAATGCCTGGTCTGTTAAGTGATTGAAACAAATAAACGCCCCGACTATTATTTGGTATTGTACACACAGACGTAATTTTTATTTTTTTGGGGGGACAGGGGACAGGGGACATGTCCCCTGCACTTTTTCAAAAGGCCATTTTGGTCCCCTGCAGTTTTTACTGTCCAAAAACCATGTTACGTTATATTTAACAAAGACGCGTCAAGCACTAGGACCAAGCGGAAAACGGCCGCTCAAGATTGGCCGTCCCCGCTGTCACTCCATCCAACCCAGTCTCACGGGAAATCGTGAAACTGTCACATTAATTAATCGATTGTTTCTTGCGTGCCAGCACGATTTCCTAATCTTTTTCGTGCTACTCAGAACAAATTACTAATGCATTTCAATTGGAAGTTAACTTCGTGCTACAAGCACAACAGCCAAATGCCACGGCGCACAGTGGCAGTGATTTTATTTAATTTCTGAACCTTGACAACTGAACTGAATACAACATTTTAATCATCAGAGATTCCTCGTATATCATATTACATATCGTATATCTAACTCGGTCTTTTTCCCCCGTTTTTTTAATGTTATGTTAAGCCTGTACATTTAATTATCCAGTGATATTCGGCATCATATCGTCTCATATTTATGATCTGATGCTTTTACTCTTCTTTTTTGTTGCAGGATTCAGCCATTTTATGATTAGAAAACTCTTTTATGGTTATTTGTAATATCTGCTTCCTGCTTTTTTCCCTTTACAATATAGCTAGAATGTCCGCATTTATTTTTCATATCTATCGAGGTAACTTTTTTTTTTAATCATATCTAACTTGGTCTTTTTTTTGGTTTTTTTAATGTTATGTCAAGCCTGTACATTTAAGAATCCTGTGATATTCAGCATCATATCGTCCCATATTTATGATCTGATGCTTTTATTCCTCTTATTTGCTGCAGGATTCAGCCATTGTATGATCAGAAAAGTCTTTTGGTTATTTTATTTTGTAGGACAAAGCAGGAAACATATATCTGTTTCCCGCTGTCGGAAGCAGATTCTGCCCTTCTCCCACTTAACCTTCTCCAGGTAAGATGTGTGTCTGCTGGGTGTTCACATTAACAATGATTTCTTTATTAAACGCAAGACTAGGAAAACGATCTTCTAACTTGTGAGGGAAAAAATAGCCATATCTTGTAAGTTTTGTCCAGCTAGCTTACCGGTTAGTCAACTATGTGTAAGCTAATAGTTACTGTATTCCCGCAGAGCGTGGAGCATCACCAAAGAGTACGTTATTATGTGATATGCAATAACACGAGAAATAATGTCTCATTAGGCACCCTTAACGTGACCTTTTTGTATTCATTCAGAAGATGGGGAAATCATGGTTCAACCAGTTGCATATACTTTTTAAAACTTTTCTGCAAATAAACACAGCTAGACTGATATCTAGCCTACAGTACTAAATATTTGTCTCTGTTCTCCTTGTAGTTTCTGTCACCCCATCCCCGAACACCAACCCAGCATCTCCATATAGACCCAAAGGCACTTTTAAGAGCCATCTTCTATCTATCTATCTATCTACCAGTCCTCTTTATATAGTAGCAGACATTATCTATCCAATCTCTAATCTCAGAATACGGTGTTTTCAGGCACTTCATTGGAATCGTTCCAGAAAGAGGGTTCAAAGTAGTGCTGCACGATTAATTGAATCGCAATAGGGATGTCAAGCTGTGCAATTATGTAATCACATAAAAGACTGCGATTTGCGATTTAATGTAAACAAATCTGCATGTGTGTGCCTGTGAACAGGACTCCCTCTTTAAAAAAAAAAAAAATGAAAATCTTTATCTAACATCTTGAAAAATACAGACATTCAACATGTAGCCTACATGAAAATAGAGCCATATCAGTACAAATATTACAATGAACGGGACTATCTCCCGTGTGGTGTGGAGCACGGTGATGTCACATCCACACTGTGTGCAGCTGCAGGTATAGTCACATTACTACCCGGCTTTCAGCAGAGCAGAGCAGCCAACATGGACGCCGAGGAGGAACTCGAGGAGGGAGAAGCTCAGTTGGTAGCGAAAAAAAAGCAACTTCTATTATATGGCGATACTTTGGATTCAGGTACGAAGACACCAGTGTTGGGTGTAGTTACTTTGGAAAGTAGTTAACTGGGTCACAACGTTACCATCAATTAAAAGTAATCAGTTACGTTACAGCGTTACCTATGAATACGCGTTAGAGTACTCATGCAAATAATGTGCGTACTTCCACGATGCAAAAGCTGTCCTCTCTGCCATCTTGCCGGGGGTTCGAAAATACTCACTCACACACACACACACACAGGTAACATAGGTCAGCAGCAGGGCACAGACGCATCACAGCGCTGCGCCTCCGCTGACACATCTGCAGGTGGCACAGTAACTTACTGTCTGACAGGCTGTAGTGTGATTTTCGTCAGTATGCAGCACGGTAGATTGACGTGGAATTTCAGGTTTGCGGCTGCACGCGGCAATTTGCAGGCAACACTGAAAACTGACGGAAATTGTCGGAAACTGACGTAGGCCTTACTTGGCAGTTGTCCCCCAATGACCCCCCTCCCCCTGATTCTAGGGGAGGCTTTGCTGTGAGCTATACAAATGCAAATCAGGGTAGCAGGGGGAGTTTTACCTCAGGTGACCTTTTTCTAAAAGGTGTTAACTTCATTTTAAGAAAATCTCTGGTATAAATAGATCAGGCCCAGTATAGCCTAATTATAGACCCTTATATTTGAGCTTGAATGAATTTATTTAATGAAGTATGCTAGATTTATTACTGTGTATGTCATTAGCAATGGCCAATGTTATGTAAAAAAGATTATTTATTCTTTTCTCTCTCTCTCTCTCTCTCTCCTGGGAACAAGTTAAAGATAAAACGCCAGTTGTTAAGAAGTTAAAATTTGCATGAAATATTTTGAGATAACCAAGATATTAAAATTAAAAAAAAAAAAAGTATTTCTATAATTTCATGGGTTCTGAATGTTTTAAAAGCAGTTGAAAAGTCATTCTTATTGCGTGTGAGAGTTCATGACCTTTAAGAGTTTTTACACTTCCGGGTAGACCGGAGCGTGAGTGACAAGGATGAAGGAGCAGAGAGTTAATGGCGTCGAGCAGTTAACAGTGGACTGTGTGTGTCGTCAGTGTCGTGTTTTATCACTAACAGACTGTAAACTGTTGTCTGACGACGTGCTGTGAGTGTGTGAGTTGGACTCTCCATCGCAGTCGAAGTGTTTGTGTTTTAATGGACACGAAGCAAGTTCGGCTAAGCTAGCTAGCAGGAGCTAAGCTAGCTAGCAGGAGCTAGGCTAGCGGCCTAGCCATTGTCGAGAGGAGGCCTGCGCTGACGGGAGAAGCTTTGCCGGGTCGCCACAAAGAATGACGCCGACGGACGGAGCTTCGCTGCCGCAGAGGGACACGGAGGTTTATCGCTGCGAGCATTTTGTTTTCACAGACTAACCTCGCCTCATAACAAGGCCGCGACCTCCTGTTAGCTCGGAGCCACATCTGCAAGTCCAGATTTACACGATGCCGTTAATGACGTCATTGTGTGTAAGTAAATGTTACTGTTTTCTCCCTCGCTTAATTTTACTGCGACTTACGTTTCTTTATTCATACCAGTCTTTTTAATTGTTTTCCAGCTGCCTGTAAGACATTACGAGACAGTATGCAGGACAACAAACAACCAGATTTTGCATCGCAGGCGGACGCTGTGAGGAGTTCAGCTCAGAGTCGATAGAGGACAAGGAGGGTAAGATTTATTGGGGGCGCCGTGACATTCCGACACACCTCCATTGCGAAACCCCACCCTTCCGAAACACCGCTGTTCCGACCCTCCCCTCAAAACACCGCCGTTCCGAAATTAAACACCGCTGTTCCGAAATTGATTTTCAAGTTTACATTACTTCCTACATCAAACACTGCCGTCAGCTCACCGGCCGCATTCACACATCTCATTGCTTTTTATTGCTAATAGGCCTATGTCACTATCTTCATTTATTATATAGTATATTTTCGCTTGCAGCAAACACATTTAAACGTTTGTCTAATCTTTTTACACGCACTATCCGTGGTGCTGAAATCCCCACTTCCAGCCGCACTCGCACACACACATTCTGAAATAAACTATGGCCCATGGGTGCGATCTGCCGGGGAATGACCCCTCTGCTCGTCTGTTTTAACATAACTTGTCTTTGTGGAAGGTTAACAAGGTATGAGTGGATTGAGCACTGCTGCTCAGTTTGTCTTTGAAAAAAAAAAGCTATTCAAAAAAACCTTCAATAAACATTACATGAAATTGATTGTGTATCCATCTCTTATAGCCATAGACTATCATGACCATGGGCCTACACACGCAAACTGTGCGCACGCAAAGGCGCTGTAAGGCAAGGCTGTTACATAATTACATTGAATGTAATAATGTCCGCAAACGTAAAAAACCTCAAACACCTGCTAATAATACTGACCGTGCGTGCAAAATTCAACCGCTGACCCTCCGCTCCGCTGTCACACAACGGATCCCCCGTCCGCGCTCCCTCTCTCTTGCCCGAAAAATAATTTCCATAAAGAAAACATCGCCTGACATTTAAATTTAAATTCCCATTGACAGTACAAATCTCAAGAAATCTGGATGTATTGCTCATTTGTAAACACAACACTTGTCAGTCTATAGGCAAGAATCTAAAGGTTTATTAATGCAATTCATTTCAAATTCGCTTTATTGGCATGAATGCCACAACAACAATATTGCTCCAAGCACCAAGAACCACGAAAAGAATACCTAGCACAGTAAATAATAATAATAATAATAATAATGATAATGATAACTTTGAACATTATCACAATTAAGTTATCAATCTGCACTGTAAACAAAATGCAAACATTACAGACTTCTAACCATTTTTCTAAAAGTGTCTGTATTTTAATTGAGAATAGTTTTTATATAAATTACACAAAAGGAAAAGAAAATGTGATTTGTTTTACCTATTTCAGCCATAAGCGGTCATATTGACCGCACATAATTACGCGGGATTTCATACATTGTCTCTCTTGTCTCTAACTTTGTTAGCGGTCTCCAACTGTGCGACTGTAACACAACTTTATATGAAGAAGGACTAACACTGATAGCCTAATTGATTGTTATTTCTTCCACTTACAGAACTGTTTACGACTCGAAACAATGTTATTATATATGACGTTTCTGACCAAATGTCGTGGCTTCAAATGCATCAAATTCCCACATCCAGTTACGCAGGCAGCTGTCCAGGGTGCTGAACCAGGTCACAGACAAAGGCTGCACTCTGCGTTCTGATGTTTGCTGGGCAGATCTGTCCCCCTTGGTTTCTCATCCACTCTGTTGTGGGAGATCTCCCACAGAGCAAAAGTAATACACATTTTTTCTCTCCCCGCTCGGCTCGAGCCCGGCTGAACTCTGGCCTGAGCCCACTTCACCCAGGCGCGAGCCTGCAGCCCCCGCTCCTGCTGACAACAGACCGGGGGAGAAAACAGACATTCCTTTGCTCAGAACCCATATCAGGCCGTGTCTGAATATGCACGAAGATCGGTATAACGCATTGGAGCAATTTTCATACAATTTGGGATATTTGGCATGATAAAGTAATTTCAATTCAACATAGCCATTTGTCCAGCTGAAGCATAATGAGCGTTATGTCATTTATGTGAAGTAGGCTTGTTTTGCGGTTAATCCGCCACATGATCCGTTTGAACCCACAAAGAAAAAAAGGGATAAATGCGCAGCCTCCGTTTCCTTTCTGATTGAGTCCGTTCGGAGTGGGGGGTTTCGGAATGGAGGGGTTTCCCCAATAGACTTTTCGGAATAGCGGGGTCTTTGAAAAAAAGGGAAACCCCGCCATTACGATGAATTGAAGTCTATGTTCGGAACAGCGGGGTTTCGGAAAGGCGGGGTGTAACCAGATTTATTAGATTAGATCCGTTTTTGGTCAATGTGACTATTATTCTATTAAATAATAGATGTGTTGTATCCATAAGCAGTGCATCGCGCAGTACTGATCGTCTTTATTGATTGTTTTTACGGCAGCTGGAAGCGAGACAGAGTGCTAGCTGAGGATGAGTTGGACCTTTGGAAGTGCGCCGCCATGGACCTGATGTCTGAGGAGGAAGACGGAACAAGATGGCGGGTGTCTGGATGAATTGTGCGACCTCCGTCCTTTGGCAAACGGAGCTCACCGAGCTCTGTGCCACACTGCTGTCACATGAGAGGTGATTCCGAAGTACAGGGCAGCACCACAGACGTCTGCAAAAACGGACACTAAGCGGTGCTGTAGGATTTGGGCCTCTTGTGAGCTCCCCGTTTGTTGTGTGGGCAGATTATGCTTTGTACATGCTGCGTGTTTGTGTTTGTGCTAATAAAACTCTTTCTTTGAATAAACGACTCCGTCCTGGCAAATGTTCCTTTCCTCAGTAAATTCATTCATGTCATTGATGATATCATGAATATAAATGAATGAATAAATCATATAAATATATAAACATAATAAATAAAATATTTTTATATATATATATATTTATATATATATATTATATATATTCCCACCGGGGGTTTACATTTATAATGACCCAGGGTGACCAATCACGAGTGATTTTGCTTGTTTATGAGTAGTGGTTTCATCCAATACTGAGTGAGGATATTCAAGCCAGCCCACACATTCTCTGGCCAGGCATGGTTTCGCTGCTATTCATATGCAAATTAGAGGCGTTCGCACCTCCTGGAGCTCCACTGACGTCATGGTTCGTTTCCGACAATTTTCGGCACAGACAAACGCCACGTTCACAGCCTGTAAATTGTCGTTAACTGCCGAAAATTAGGGAGATTTCCGGACGTTTACGGGGCCGAAAATCCCCCTTTTCATCCAGTGTAACGCGTTAGGTGCAAGCTGTGTGTGTGTGTGTGTGAGTGAGTGTGTCACTGTGTGTATTAAACTGATTTGTTAATAAATCTGTCTCTCTGTCTTGGCCCAATTGTTATCGGTTGCCATGGTGATGGTAACTAAGTTGGTAGTGGTAAGGGAGAGAGAGCTGATTTAATAGCACTCTCCTGCTATGAGCCATTTACGCAAAAACTGGAAATACGTCACTGTAGCGTTAACCCACCTCCGTTGTATGCTTTGTTGATGGAGAAATGGCTTTTTTCGACAAGCCTGACTTGTCTACCAAAGTTCACCAGCGCCGATGTGGTGAAGAGTGTGGAGATACATTCGTCCACTAAAGGAAGCAAACTGGACAAGGGATATAAATTCTTCCACTAAGAATTTATCCACAATTACCAAGGTAAGTAAAGAAAGCTAACATTAACGTATAGCATTAACCATATAACTGGTGAGTGACGCCGAGATCCAAAAGTGGCTGAAGGAAACGTTATGTCGATTGCTGCTCGGCGGCATATACCGATCCCCAGACTCACAGACAGATTCTCGGAGTGGTATGCTGCTATTATGACGGTACACATTACGGTATGTGCCGCTTGAGATTGTGGCACTGAGAGACTGTTGGATGGGTACCGCAACCTGATGAATATGCAAATATAATGCCACTGGGCTGGTTTGACGACAAGTACTGCCGTAAATGTATACATTTTTTGTCTTAAGCGTATAGACAGTAATTACACGTGGAACTCTTGCGATATAATAGTAAAATGATATGTCTAAATTTCTGCCTATAAACCACTTAAAGCTAATTAAAGAGCTAGCCTTAGCTAACATGGCTAATGTTAGTCCAGCCACCGTAGCCAGTCAATCGATAGCACCGATAGAAATTACTGTCTACATGCTTACATCCCAACAACATTACGTTCATTTACCTACAGTAATGTGTTAAGTTAGCATTGTCACTAAAGTACTTGTCATCAAACCAGCGCAGTGGCATTATTTGCATATTCATCTGTGTGTCAGTCTGGGGATCGGTATATGCCGCTGAGCAGCAATCAACATACCCTCTGCCACTTTTGGAGCTCGGCTTTACTGTAACCGGTTATAACTCTGTTAACTGTAAAGTAAGTAATGAGAAATCTTAGGTGTTGAGAATTTGTAATATAAGGTATAACACATCGCATTGAAGATGTTGAGTGTATGTTGAAGTGAGATGGCATGAGATAACATAAGACGGACGAGCTCGCCGCGCTGATAAAGGCTCAGAGGGAATATCGTGAGTGCAGTGTGTTGTGTTTCACATGGCTTCACTATAACATCCCGGACCGCAGCGTGGCAATTCCCGGCTTCAGCACTGTTATCGGTATCAGCCCCAGGATCCTGAAGACATGTGCCAGCCAGCTGTCTCCTGTCCTACAACACCTCTACAACCTGAGCCGGGGTCAGGAGAGAATACCGGTGCTTTGGAAGACTTCCTGCCTGGTTCCTGTTCCAAAGAAGTCGACACCATCAGACCTCAATGACTATCGACCAGTGGCCCTCACATCTTACGTCATGAAGGTGCTGGAGAGACTGGTTTTGGCCAACCTGAGGCTGCAGGTGAGAGCCCTGCTAGACCCTCTGCAATTTGCTTACCAGCCCCACTTGGGAGTTGATGACACTGTCATCTACCTGCTGCAACGAGCCCATTCGCACCTGGATGGTGGAGGAGGTACTGTGAGAATCACATTCTTTGATTTCTCTAGTGCTTTTAACACCATTCAGCCACTGCTACTGGGGGAGAAGCTGCGGGTGATGGGTGTAGACAACACAATGATCTCCTGGATTACTGACTACCTGACAGGCAGGCCACAGTTTGTCCGTATGGGCAGTGTTCTGTCTGATGCGGTGGTTAGTGATACAGGAGCTCCACAGGGGACTGTACTGTCTCCTTTCCTGTTCACCTTATACACCACTGACTTTCAGTACAACACCGGGTCGTGTCATCTGCAGAAGTTTTCTGACGACTCGGCTGTTGTTGGGTGTATAAGTGAGGGACAGGAGGAGGAGTACAGGGAACTGGTAGACAACTTTGTGGAGTGGACGGGACAGAATCACCTGCGGCTGAACATCAGCAAGACCAGAGAGATGGTGATAGATTTCAGGAAGAAGAGGAAGACGGCTTTCCAACCTCTGTGCATTCTGGGAAAGCAGGCGGTGGAGGATTACAAGTACCTGGGTGTTACCATCAACCACAGACTGGACTGGAGATCTAACACTGAAGCTGTTTACAAAAAGGGAATGGGCAGACTTTACTTCCTGAGGAAGCTGAGATCCTTCAACGTGTGCAGCAAGATGTTGGAGATCTTTTATCAGTCTGTGGTGGCCAGTGTACTTTTCTTTGCTGTGGTTTGTTGGGGGAGCAGCATCGGAGCCAGCGACACCAACAGACTCAAGAAACTGATCAGGAAGGCTGGCTCTGTGATTGGCTGCAAACAGGACACTCTGGAGGCTGTGGTGGAGAGGAGGACACTGAAAAAACTGTTATCCATCATGGATAATCCTCTCCACCCTCTCCAACTCACACTGGTCAGACAGCGGAGCACCTTCTCCGGAAGGCTGCTTCAGCTTCGCTGTCGAAGCAACAGATACAGGAAATCTTTCCTGCCACAATCCATCACTTTATATAATAACTCTCTCACCTCTGCCTGACAGAGAACTCTGGTCTCTCTACTGTTTTGTTGTATATATTATTATTGTTATAGTATATTTTGCATATTTTGTTTTGTTGTATATATTATTATTGTTTATTGTTTATAGCACACTGTGCACTGTATATATACACTATGTATATATTGGATTCTATTTATGTGTTTTAAGTGTTTTATTTGCGGACCCACTGCTGCTGTAACAAAATAATTTCCCAGTCTGGGATCATTAAAGTAATTCTATTCTATTCTATTCTATTCTATAACAACCAGTAATTTGGTGAAGCTGTACTAGGTAAATGTGAAGTGTTACTGACATTGTGTTGTGACTTAACGTTAACGTTACAAAGTGAAGTTGTGTATTTCTATGTAAGATAACACATAATATTTTTTCTTGTTGCATGCGGATATAGTATCAAATATACTCCAGGGACAGGTTGTAGTGAGAGGTAGATGCTACAGGTCAATGAGGAAGAGTGAGGAGCCTCACAAACTGGAGGTTTGACTATAGACAGAATGCCGGTTGGCAAAAGTTCAAAAGTTGCTCGTTCTTGTGCGTTCTCTCTTCTTGCTGCGGTTGCGGCATTTTTTTCACTTACTATTTCTTTACTGAAAGTAGGGTGACCAGACGTCAAGACCAGATTTTGTTTTATCTTAGCAGGGCACATAGACTGAACTGCTGTGTCCCATTAAAATCTCAAGTCCAGGTGTAATAAAATTGCTTGCGGAGTACTCACACAAATATAATAAAATAATATTGAACTTACATTAAATGTAAGCATTTGCATTCCGTACACAGCTCTGCAAACCCATTACAATCTGGTCACCCTACGGAAAGTTACAGTTTCATGTTATTATGAACATTGATGTAACAGCATAAGTATGACTTAAGTGTAACCTATTTAATTTGTTATTGTGTCTAGATCTTACTGGAAGCAGAAAGTGCCAACTTGAAAGCTTTTTCCTGCAGTTGTGCCGCAGGTAAAGGATTCTGCAACCACATAGTTGCCATCCTGTACCAGACTGCACACTATTCACAGCTGGGTCTGCAGGCTGTTCCACCCCCTCTGGCCCGCACAAGTGGCTTGCAAAGATGGCACAGACCAAGAACACAGGTGGGTTTGTGATAAACATGTCATTATGATTTTAAGAACTGGTGCGTATCTATAAATTATAAAAACACCCCCAGTAGTGACTACAGACTGTAACTGCTTTCTGTCTTTTATTTTTAAGGGAATCCATCCTGAACCTGTTAGTGAGCTGGTGGTGCAAAACCCTAAAACAGTGGGCAAGAACGGTCTTGAGGTCCACACTGTACAAGGCATATACAGGTGATTGTTTTAACTGTTTGATTGTTGCTTTGTGAGAATAAATTAAGTTTAATAAGTTTTTTTTTTTATGTTATTACTAACATCATAATTAATTAAAGACCATGTCCATTTGTGGTCCCCCATTGGTGGAACGATCTGCCAAGTGCCACCAGAGCAGGGGATGTCCCTCTCTGTCTTCAAAAAAGTCTTGACGGCACGTCTCTTCCAAGGATACCTCCTCTCCTATCACTTTTTTTTGACAACCTGACAGGCATGACGTATACTTACCATGCTCTTCCCTCTTTTTCCTCCTTCCTCTCCACCTCTATTATTTCCCTCCTCTACCACTTTCTCATCCTACCACACTTTTACTGAGAGACAGCGAGACCCTCCCAGTGGCATCGGCATGCACTGGCACTGCTGTGGCATGTCCGTGGCATCTCCTGGCACCCGGCATCGGCAGGTAAACAAGTAGAGATGCCACAGACATGACACAGGTTGCTGCAAACTGCCACAGACAGCCACTGCAATGCCACTACGTGCCGATGCCGGGTGCCAGTAGATGCCACGGACATGCCACAGGTTACTACTCTTGTGCCACTACCTGCCAATGCCACTGGGAGGATCTCGGTGCTGTTGCTTTGACTTGTACTTGGACAATGGATAATGTGGACACTCCATTCTCCAGTACTAGTGTTGACAGATAGAATTAATGAAATATACATGTAAATGTAGTTAAGCACTCATGTCTCAACTTTTCTTTTGTGTGACAAATTATCTTGTGTATCTCTTTGCTCTTTTGTCTAGGACCACTGCCAGATCCAAATATGATGGCATCTGGAGGAAAATTATGCCAGGTACAGCCCCAGCCTCTCATGGCTGTTGTTTTGGATGGGCTTTGTGAGATGGAGCTGACACCATCTAAATTTGGGTCTGTCCCCCGTGGATCCCCCCTGTCCTATCACTGTCCACCCAAGAAGTCCAGTGACCTCATCATACACCACATGGCTCCAGAATTTCCATCCCTTCCGCTGATGCAGCACACCTTGCATTGCACCTTGCATTTCCTCCCGACACTACACCAGCAAATGCATCTCGAGTCTCTTCAAGTGTCACCAGAGCTGTCCGGCAAGATAGAAGAAGAAACCCGGCAGCAATCCAAATGTCCTGCGTGGACACAACTACGGCGACCAAGGCTGACTGCCAGTCGTTTTCGGGACGCTTGCAGTAGTAGGGCAGGTAGTGCTGAGCAGGAGTCTGCAGCTGTTCACATGATCAGAGGCTCCACAATGCAAACAGCTGCGATGAAGCGTGGTCTGCTGGTGGAGCGTGAAGTGCTGGCAAACTATGCTGAATTAATACAAAGTAATGTGTTACCAGCAGGTTTCGTCATTCACCCTGACGCACCACATCTCGGGGCCAGTCCAGACGGTCGGGTGTATGATCCTACAGAGTCACCTCCTTTTGGCCTGGTTGAGGTGAAGAGCAGCACAAAAAACGATCCTTCTCAGGTTGCTCATCTCAAGGTGCAGGAAGGCCATGCCAGTCTGAGACGTACACATAAGTACTACTGGCAGGTTCAGGGCCAACTGGCAATCACAGGACTGGCATGGTGTGACTTTGTTACCGATACACTATCAAATTTAACTGTGGAAAGAATTTGGCGGGATGATTCATTCATAGCGGAAATGAAAGAGAAGTTAGATATATATTACTGTGGCACGTACATGAATGCATACCTTGAATTCCACTAATCTTGTCTTTACCAATCAGTTTTGCCTTCTGTTTTATTGAAAATGTTTGTTATTGTTATTGGCTGAATCAGTTTAATGTTTGTTATTGTTATTGATTGAATCAGTTGAATGTTATTGATTGAATCAGTTGAATGTTATTGATTGAATCAGTTGAATGTTTGTTATTGACTGAATCTGTTGTTATTAATCAGTTATTAATCAGTTGATTAGATTAGATTAAACTTTATTGTCATTGTGCAGAGTACAAGCACAAAGGTGTCTAACCAGAAGTGCAAAAAAGCAGAAAAGTGCAATGTGATATACAGTATAGACAGGTGGTGCATAGGCAGGACAAGAAATATAGTGCAGTGTAGACAGTAGTATACAGCAGGTGGTTTAGAGTATAAAGTAACTATAAATGTGTTACATATACAAACAAAAAAAATAAAGGATGCATAATTTTGAACAAAATTGTTTTAATTGTTCATCTAATGTTTTAGTGAAATCAGTCACATTTCAATAGAAAAAATATTAAGAATATAACAATTACATTTAATTTGATGTTAAAGAATGTGTGAACACTAAATTATTTACACATTATTTATACATGATTTACATACAAAACATTAATTCATTCACTCTTCAAAACAAAACGGTCCTTGATAATTTGCTAGAACACAGCAGTTAAGCCAGATCTGATTCACACTGCCAATCAGTGTGAGCGGCACGGGAGAGTCCCAGATGTGGAAGGACTTTACCCTACCGATCACTCTCTCCACAATGATTCTGAGGCGGGCAATGGCTTGGGTTTGTTCCGTTTCCTCCTTGCTGAATTGAGCTGAACGCTTGAAAGGTGGAATGATGAGCTTAGCGTCTCCTGGCTCCAGCAAGGGAAGGACTCCACTGATCCTGGTGATCTCCTTATCTGAGATGCACCCAGTGTACAGGGGGGAGACAAATGTCACCAAACCATTGGGAGCAACTCCAATCAGCCCTTTCAATGTTGTCCTGTTTTTGTAGTTCGAAAATGTCTCTGACTGTAAGGTCAGGGATAAGGCTGTCTCCAGGGCAATTTCTGTGCAGTCCAGTATCACTCTGACATTGGGATAGTACCTGTGGAATTTTGGGGGCATAGTGGACTTAACCTTTTCCCTGCTTATCCAGATGGGAAGTGAGCCCAGCATCAGGAAGAGATAATTTGCCCAGGTGATGTGGGCACAAACATGTCAGCAATGAGTTGCTCCTTCATGCCAACAGCAACCCGCATGGAATACATCAGGAACTCATCGATTAATGACATGCTGCGTGGTGGGCTGGGATCTTGGCAGCCTTCCTCACCTGCCCTCTTTGCCTTGGTCCAGTAAACCAGTCTAAGTGCAGATGGTGCAATCGACTCCCAAAAGATAGTAAAAACCCTCTCGGATGGAAATTTTGTGTAGAAACGAATTTGGTCGTCCGATGAATAGTATCGGCTGAAGAGAGTAGGGGGTGGTAGGTCAGTCTTTTGCAACCTGGCTTCTAAGTCACGGATGTAATCCAACGCCTCATCCAGAGCACCTGTAAAGATAAAGAAATTAAAAACCAAACATATTTATGATACCTTTCAACACAACTCAGAGCAGTAATCACATGTCGTGTCAAATTGAAATGTCGCACGAGCATCTTGCTTCAGTAACGTTACATATGAAATTTGTCAACAGGCTATGTTACAGAGCTACAGATGTAGGCTAACGTTTATATTTCATGATATAGACATACCGTATATTACCATATAATAGACGGGTTTCAATTAACCGCCGGTTCCCCTTTAAACGCCGGGTGCAGGTGTATATTTTGGTAAATAACTGCCGGTTCCAAATAAATGCCGGGTCCAAGTTATTTAAAAAAAATCAAAGCATAAGGCGTGACCACTGACGCGGCACGTTTTTCTTCTTCGCCTTTTCAAATGTGTGTGAGTTTGTCTGTTTGTGTGTGGAAAAAGAGAGAGTGTGTCTGTGTGTGTGTATGTGAGTGACAGAGAGACAGAAAGAGAGAGAGAGTATAACAGTAAATGTTATAATTATTTTAATATACGTTTTTGGGATATTGTGCTTTAAGGTGTGTGGCCTGACAGTGGCAGCTGATGGCAGTGAGGACCATTTGATCCACTGTTTCAAAGAAGGGGAGCCATGTGCAGCAGGAAGAGAGATGTTGGCTCAGGCAAGACAAGGGGAGCAGGAGGATAATGGAGAAGCTGAGCGGCAGGAGGAAGATGAGGGTGAAGAGTTTGAAAATGAACTGGTAGTTGGGGATGATGATGATGATGAGGAGGAGGAGGAGGTGGATAGTGATGAGATGGATGCTGATGAAGAGGATGCGTGAGAGGATGGACATGAACTTGGTCTAACAGTTGTCTTGTTGTCTTACTAAGGTTGCCTTCCTTCATGATTTTATATTCATGTAGGGCCTACATGTTATATTTTCTGTGTGTTTCAAACAACAAGTTGCTAATATACAGGTCATTATTATTCAGTATTTGGCCTTATATTGTCTACCTTCCTCATTCAGCAATCTTTTACTGGTTTGAGGTTTAATTGAGTTTGTATGAGAGTGTTGTGTTGACAAAAGGAGTAAAAAGTTTAACTACAGTGCTGTAATCATACTTTTAAAAAATGTAAATGTTGTAGTCATACTGGTTTAATAAAAGAATTTGAGTAAATGACCATATTTTCCTAGTTTTTCTGAGCAAGATTTTTGTAAGGAAGGAATTAAACGCCTGTCCCAAATTGCCGCCTGGTCCCAAATAAACGCCTGGTCTGTTAGATGATTGAAACAAATAAACGCCCCGGCTATTATTTGGTAATTTACGGTATGAGGTTGTTCAGTTAAAAATGCATTTATCCATTAACGGTACACATAGTTGACTAGCGTTAACTTAGCCTACTAAACACATTATGAACAATCTTACCTGCAGGTGGGTGTGTCACGTAGTCGTGATCCATCCTTGCTGCCTTAGCCTTAGCCGTAACCACCATGTCACTATCTTCACTGCATAGTTGGACAGACTGACGTTTGGAGGTTCTGTCATATACGGACTGCCTTCTCAAAGGAGCAGTAAAATTGTTCCAAGGGAACAGGCTAAGGACAACATCACTCTTCAGGCGACGAACGACGCAGCCATCAACGTAATCATCCGTAGCAAAGTGCCGGCTGCAGACATAAGTGCTCCCTCTTTTTACAGTGAACATATTCCCTTCCTCTCTTCGGATCGCCTGGATCCATTTGGGCTTAAGGTTCGGATCGACAGGAAAAGAATGAAAAGAAAGGTAGGGCTGTTTTTGGGTGGAAGACGAACAGCCTGGAACACAACAGAAATTGCGACTCTTCGACTCCGCCATTTTCCGTATATGCTGCTAGCCCGCTACGATAACCGGAAGTTCTACTACGCTACAATGACGTATTTCCGTTCGACAAATGCGGAAGTGCGTAAAGGGTCTATTGCTAATACTTAAATGATGCCATGGTTGAAACTATGAGAGTTTACTAAGCACTTTGTAAAATGTGTGTGTTTTGTCAAAAATATGGTTAGGGGAGCAGTTAAGAAAAGTGGATGTATTTTCCTGCCTTCAAATATTTTTCCTCTCAGTTGAACACACTGTAAATGATTGTCCTAGATTAACAGTAAAATACTGGCAGCAGGGTTGCCAGTGTTCTACTGTTAATTTTACAGTTCCCCTACTGTTATCTACTTTACAGTTACTGTAATAAAACCATGTACTGAATTAAAGCACATTGCTCTATTTTCTTGATTTTTACATTAAACTAAAACAAGGTTTAGTGCCGTATGAATTCACAGTATACTAATGAAGGGTAGTCACAATATTGTTTTTTTTCCATTAGCAATGGAATTTCACCATAATCCCAAATACAATACCATGCAGTCTCTTTTGAAAATAGAGCATTTTACTGGCTGGAAGCCAATTACTACGAATTAAGCACTGTCTTCATTGTAAACTCGATTACAAATCTTAATATATACTGAATGAGTTAGTTAATTAAAAGAGAGCAATGAAAACAAATGTACAAGAGGAGACTTATAAAATATCAATTATGTAACCTTTATTTAAACATTAGCACAAACAGCAATACTTAATTGGTTAACAAAATGATGAAACAAATTCAACAGTTTTAGCGTAACTGGCTCGCTCAGTTTTGTAGACATCTATAGAGATACAATGTTCAATGAAGCCGTACTAAACATAATAAAAATTCAAAAAAAACATTTTTGGCAGCTTTATTATAAATATCCACTTTTTTAGTGCAATATAACATATTTAATAAGAACACATACATAATTGACAACAAAAAATGGGAAATCACAGTGGCTGTGACAGTGCAAAGTGCCTGTGTTTAGAGCTCTCACTGACCTTTGGGAAATTCCACTCAAAGTCCATGAGGTTCTTCAGAAGAGTGAACACATGGGGATTGACTTTGACAGACTTCTTCTGAACAACTCTCCCCGTCTTCTTGGAGATGCTCTTGCCCCTGCCAGCTTTGAACTAGTGCTGCACGATTTGATGAAAATGTGCGATTGCGATTATTGTGGACTATATTGCGATTACGATATTGAATGGTGTCATGAGTCTACTTGCTTGAATAGGACAACATAGAGAATCACAATAGTTCATATATTTCACACCTGAAAACAAACATGACACAAAAAATACAAAACCTGAAGTTTACAGTACTGTATTTTCTCCCCAAATAACTTATATCAAAAAATGAATAAAAGTTTGAAAATAAAGGTATTTCTGCAAATTTGTAAACTCAAATGCCTTTCTGCAAAATTCAAACAGAGACAAATGCCTATTTCTTAACATAAAGGCATTCCTTCAAACTTTGAACGTTTTTTTGGACAGTAATAATAATACTCTATAGCACAGAGGAAGAAAATATATCCCCGCTGGCTACACAGACACTATGTGTTTGGATTTATCCAATGTTGATATGTTGATATACATTGCAAATGTATCCGTAATTGTTCGTTGTTGTGGTCGTTTCAGGCGCTTTTCAGTTGTATCTTTCACGTTACTTTTTTGGGATTTCATTTGAATGCATTCTTCGTATTTTTCTTTGTGGTGTTTCAAGTGTTGATATAGATTGGTGGTATTGCCGCAGGACGTAGTGACTTTAGCTTGCATGTTTTACACAGCACATCTTGCTGTTCAGTGTCGTTCAGTGTTGTGGGTAACGCGTTCTAATTACTTTTTTCTCTAATTACTTTTTTCGTGTAACGTAACGCGTTAGTTTCGTGCATCAAGCAATCAGTAACTTCGTTATTTTTAAAAAAAAAGTAATCCGTTATTTTAAGAATTTCTCCCAATAAGGAAAGGAAAGGAAAGGAAAATCCCGACTGCAGCCTGCTTTTTGTCAGACAGTAAGTTACTGTGCCACCTGCAGATGTGTCAGCGGAGGCGCAGCGCTGTGATGCGTCTGTGCCCTGCTGCTGACCTACGTTACCTGTGTGTGTGTGTGTGTGAGTGAGTGTTTTCGAACCCCCAGCAAGATGACAGAGGGCAGCTTTTGCATCGTGGAAGTACGCACATTATTTTCAATTCGCCAGCGAAAAGGACAAGAACAACATAACGGTAAAATGCACACTCTGCGTGGGTGAAAAACTTCTGTCGACCGCAAAAAATCACGTCTTCTCGGTGCATTTAAAGGAGGTTGTGTGTGTGTCAGTTAAGTTGCTGCATGTGCGAGGCGCTGCAAACGGCTTTTAATTTTTGGTAATGCATGAGTACTCTAATGCGTTAACGTAACTGATTACTTTTAATTGATGGTAACGTTGTAACCTAGTTAACTACTTTCCAAAGTAACTACACCCAACACTGGTGTCTTCGTACCTGAATCCAAAGTATCGCCATATAATAGAAGTTGCTTTTTTTTCGCTACCAACTGAGCTTCTCCCTCCTCGAGTTCCTCCTCGGCGTCCATGTTGGCTGCTCTGCTCTGCTGAAAGCCGGGTAGTAATGTGACTATACCTGCAGCTGCACACAGTGTGGATGTGACATCACCGTGCTCCACACCACACGGGAGATAGTCCCGTTCATTGTAATATTTGTACTGATATGGCTCTATTTTCATGTAGGCTACATGTTGAATGTCTGTATTTTTCAAGATGTTAGATAAAGATTTTAATTTTTTTTTTAAAAAAGAGGGAGTCCTGTTCACAGGCACACACATGCAGATTTGTTTACATTAAATCGCAAATTGCAGTCTTTTATGCGATTACATAATTGCACAGCTTGACATCGCGATTGCGATTCAATTAATCGTGCAGCACTACTCAGTAGCCCTTTTTAGATAGAAAAGGCGGCACATTTGCTCCAAGGTAAGGACGGCAATGTGCCGGCCTGTCTTTCTAAAACAGAGGCATAATATTCCTCCTTTTCCAAAAGCCGCCTCTGAAGTAGGCGTAAACATGTGACGTGACGTGAAGCTCGAAGTTGGGCTGTGAACAATGACAACGAATTTGTCTTCAAAATAAGAGCTTTACATTGCTCCCTATTGGAGTTTAGAACTGCGAACTTAGCCGGGGAAAGTAGCGACCGTCCTTAGCTTGCCAACACAACAACAAGCTAACACAACCAAACAGCTACAGAGACCGAGGAGATGCTAGCCTCTCCTGGATCTCAGCGGCTGTCCAGTTGCTCATCTTAATGTCCGCAGATGAAATGATGGACTGACTGCCGTGATCAGCTGTTTCTTGGTTTTAAAACTCCCCGGCTGTGGGTCGCACAACAGCGCAGCGTCATCGACACCTCTGCCCACCTCACGCAGAGGCCGGCACATTGCTGCCTCGTTTTTAGATAGCAGGCGGAAATAAGTGTACCCTACGAGGCGGAAAATCAGCAGACCAAAACAGACCCCCAATTTGCCAGCCTCTGTCTAAAACCGCGGACCGAGCCGCCAATAGGACGGGCAAATTGGCGGCTTGGTGCCCTGTCTAAAAACGGCTAGTTTTACAACATTTTCACTGTATTCAACCATTATCTCTTCATTCATTCATTCAAACCCAATTAAAATATGCACATGTTCCAAGATTGAGGATACACTTAACTTCTCAGAGTATTTGATTCATTTCCACTGTCACATCTCTTCATACTCCATCAGCTGCTTCTCGACACTAATTCAAGCCAGCATTGCAGTTTGTCTCACAGCTCATATCATATTTTGAATCCTTCATTCTGACACAACTATTAGGAAGCTTCATTCTCTTCAGACTTGACTTCAAATCAGTTAAAGGCACCAAATTAGTTTGACCAGGGCCGTTTCTGTCTTTTTGGGGGCCCTATGCAAGATGCTGTTTGGGGTCCCCTATTTTGTCAAACTACGATGGATAGATTCCTAACCCTTTTAGGTGATCCACAAAGACGCAACAATCCATTACATTTTAAGAGGAAAACAGGCTAGAGTCATGTAAAACCTCTCAAATTAAAATCAAACATCTTAAGTTGACCCACCCTAGCAAGTTGAACTGATAGAAAATGATAATACAAGGTAAAAAATGGGGATCCTCTTTATGTCAATAAATGAAACTGATGCAGTGTTCCTTAGAAATGTTTATTTTAAATTGTAAAACATTTTTAAACTTAAACATCCTGGTCCGGTGGTGGTGAAGGCGGACGTGCTGTTTCCTGGTCTGTGGCTCCTAAATATTTCAGAATTGCTCCTGCAAGACAAAACTCCTCGGATTACCAAGCAAAATAGATCCTAAGCAAATTCATACTATATGATTGAGTTATGTTACATTAATGCAGAAATTCATAATCTGTTTTTATATTAAACATTGCAATATACAGTACAACGCATGCACCCAATTTCAAAGTTGTCACTTTTAAGCAGTTTTTGACACATTGCACTTGTTAGTTATAAAAGGACACATTGTACTTGTTAGAGTTATAAAAGGATGATAAATGACTGATGAGCACTATGTGATATTGAAGGAATATTTTTGTGTATATTTCACAGGGTATTACAAAGTGCCTAACTGATGATATGGTCTTAACCTATATTCTGTGGGCAGAACTAATGTTCATATACAGTATTGTAGCAAGCAGCTGCAAGAAATAAGCAGGCTGCGGCGGCTGTTGGCGTGGCAGCGAATCACAGTTGTTCTTCCCCTGTGGTGTGGAGCTGTATGGCCTGGTAACCCAGGTAGAGTGTGGTCCTGGGTACGTCCACCATGACCTCCCTGTTAGCTAGCAGATCCAGACCGATGATGCAGGGGTCTTGGATATCAGCTAACCAGAACTTGTGGTCAACAGTGTGGTTAGCTGCAATCATTACAATCTTTCTCCTTGCATCCTGGCATGTTCACCTGTGACCGTGGTTATCTTCCACTGTTTGGGCTTCCAGCCCCATGGTTTCAAGCCACTTGTGCCAGGCAAGGTTCCGGGGTGGACCAGGGAAATGGTGGACCCCGTATCGACCAGGGCTCTGCATGGGGTGCTATTAAGGTTGCAGTTCAGGTAGAGTCCATGTAATCGACCGAGTCTACCCAGTCTCATTTGCGGTGTGGTCGACGGGGAAAGGTTTGTTATGGGTGGCAGTTCCCCTGTTGTGCCACCCTGCTCTAGTTTACCGGCGGCTGAGGTGCTTGGCTCCGTGGGGTAGGGGCCGGGCAGTGGTGTGCAATGTGGCTCGTTTCCCCACATCTTTAACAGCCTTGCAGGAGGCAGCCTCCTGGTCCCAAGCCGTGGTCGTTATGGGGCTGTGGATGTAGTGTGGCGAGAGCTCCACTCCTCGTCATTTTCCCCATAATCAGTCAATCTCACTCGGTGTCTCATGAAGGAGGTATGATCCCATATGTTCAACAGATGCTGCGTAGGCACCAAGGCTCTCTTTCCGTGCCTCTTCCTACATCCAGCCAGCTTGTCTTGGGCGTCATCTGCATGAGTTTGGCCGCCAAATCGACGCTGGATCACCCCTTCAATGGTCGGCCAGTCAAAGCGCTCTTCTGGGTGGAGATCTGTCAACACCTACAGGGCCTTTCCTTCCAAAGCGTGGGCTCTTCACTGCTGTCTCTTCGGCTGACCAGGCATTGAACTGGGCAGCCAGATGTAATTAATAAGGTAGGTCTCTTCCCCATTGTAGCATGGTAGCTTTATCACACTACGGGGGGAGTTGACGTCAGCAGTAGTGTGCTGGGGACCGGTGTGTGTAGAGCGATCATCTGCGCATGTCTGCCCAGGCGGCGATCCTCCATTGTCGTCCACGAAGCGCTGGCACCATTGGCAAAGCTGGTGTGCTCTTGGTCTGGAGTGGACATGCTCGCCTGCCTGTCCGGGCGGCGATCTTCCACTAGCGGTTGGGGAGCACTAGCGTCGTCGGCTAAGCTAGCGTGCTCTTTCTCACGGAACTGTCTCACAGGCGATAGCCCTCTTGTCTGCTTCTTCAGTGCTCCTTCAATGGCTTGCAGGCGGTCGATGAGTTTGTCTATCTCTCTGTGCTGCCATCTTGAGATCCCACTTGTGACACCAATGTAGTGAGCAGCAGAAGGAAGTATAGAGTTATCATTAACAAGCTCCAACTCCAGAGCTATGCTGTTTATTCAGCTTTCACACACAACTACACATCAACAGCAACATAACTGGGGTGACTTGCTATTTCACTCACAGTGTGATAACAACACACTTAACCCCGCCCACTTTGGATTTGAACGTCCATGGGCTTTCTCCAACACGTTACAGTATAGTTAACTTTAAATTTACTTTAATTTGTAGTAAAGTAATACATCAAATACATAACTAAACTGTAGGAATGTAGGCAAATGTGTTCAAATTATATTGTCACAATAAATATTCTAATAAATGTGGTAAAGACTGCAACTAACTCAGTAGAGTTAACAATAATAATGACGTGCATGACCGGTATCGACGACCTTAGCTTTTTGACAAACCCTAAATTATTTCAGGGTTTTTTTTGGCATTATAACAAATTTTCACAGCCAGCAATGCGCATTGGGCTTCAGCTTTTCAACAGCAGGTTCTTCAGAACTTGCCATGTCTACTTAACAGCAATATTGAAATCTCTGGCTAAAATAATTTTCATGTCAGAAAATCTTTCTCTATCGACGTCTATAGTAGTTTACACCTTCTCACAGTTTTTGACTACAGTAACCAATTTTTTCTTATTGGGAGCCTACACACACACCAATGAGTGTCTGAGGTCAGTCAGTGTGGTGTGTGCTGCTTCACTGGCCCTGAACAGTCCTTGTCAGAGCCTTTTCAGCAAATTCATCATGAATTATCAGCGGCCGCTAGTGATGAGAAAAATCACACTGGCTGTTCAAGTAAGCAGATCAAGAAAGGGAAAGCCCCTTGAGTCTGTCGCTTTCATGTCCATGAGTTCACCCATCCTTATTTCTCTCCTCTCCCTCTTCATCAGTGACATTTGCAACTTTTTATTGGACATATTCTCCATTAGGAGCAGCTATTTAGGCTGAAGTCATTACAGAAAGAGAGGTAGGTAGAGATGTATTTCCTTTCATGCAGGCACAGAACATACTGACTAGTTGAGCACCAGTTGGAGTCTTTGCAGTAAGTTCACATGTAGCTTTTTGGCTCCAACAGAGGAGACATGACACGACATAGTTGGCCTTTGTCACGCTCTTTAAGGTCAGTTTGCTGTGTAGGGACCTCAAGAGTGAGTGTTCCGGCTGAGTGCTGATTTCCATGTGACATCCACAAGTCCTGCTCCGTTGCGATTTCCAAAAGTTATAGTCTTCACCAACAGTGAAGTTGATGATGAGTTTTGTGGATCAACCAAAAATCAAAGTTATATAGAGATAATTCCTTTCATTTAGTGTTGTCTCTCAAATGGGGAGCATTAACTGAAAAGAACTTGATGAAAGAAATGATTAAACAGAACAACAGACACTGTTACCTGTAAGCTGTTCATGTGCAGAAAGTAGAACTTCTCCTACTGACTTTATCCAGCGTCAGATCAGTCAGTGCATCTGTCTGTTATCCACAAAGACCTGCTGACAATGTAAGCAATCTTCTTCACCTTGCTGGATTACTGGCCACATTGGGTTCCATTTTTTTAATGAAAGAAAATGAGTGAACTGGCATCTACCTACCCCCTCCTGTGTTCACTCAAAGACAGCTGTGCACAGTATTCTCAAAGCAGAAGAAAGCCACCAATGTGAAGGAAATTAGAACAGAATAACAGTGGAGTCTGACTGACATAACAGCTGGTTATTATTATATATAATATAATATAATATAATTGGCTGATATTGGCCTATCACAGATATATCAGTACTGGCATATATGTTGTCGATATTGGTCCTTAAATGAAGCGGAAGTCACTCGCCCCAGCTGTAATCAGCCGACAGCCTGCCGATCCAATCATCGCTACCAATCAGTCTCACACCAATCACAGCTATTGTCACCACAAGGCCTTGGACCATTTGAATATGGCTACCGCCTCAGTAATAACCACTACAGCTCAAAAGCTGCCACACACTGCTGCTGCAGGAAACTTGCCACCACCAGCCTCCACCTATTTTATATCTGAGTCCTATCAAGGTACAAGATTGAACTGTATTCATGGTCTTCCTTAGGGCTCACTCTTGTATACCCTGGGATATTTTCTGCATCATGCTCCCTGACTTGGCTTGGCATGCTGCTTGGTCAACTCAGGGAGCGTCTTAAGAGCAGAGCCGTCAGCACCAAGCACAACTGTATTCCCTTTGTTGCAATAAATGGCTACTCCTGTGATGAGAGTCTTCCTGACTGATCAAAACTTTGATGTTTTAGAGAACACAATGCAGAAAAAAATGCTTGGTGTAATTTGGAATTATTAAAATTTATGTTTAAGTGCACTGCTGTCATTTGACATAATAAAAGTTAATATTAGACTGTAAAATATCCTGCCTCTGTTACCTGTCTTTGTCTTTGTCTTTGTGTTTGATCAACACATTGGAAGGATTATTGCAAAAAATGTGTATTCATCAGCCAATATATCAATATCTGAATTGATTTACTCTATATTATCTGTATATCAACACTGTTAGCCCGGATTTCATTTCTACTCAAACAATCAATTTCAACGTACATAGATAATTTAAGTTTGATTGTATAACTATGAAATTTAAGCGCAGTCTACTA
Source organism: Sparus aurata (assembly GCF_900880675.1). Classification (NCBI taxonomy): domain Eukaryota; kingdom Metazoa; phylum Chordata; class Actinopteri; order Spariformes; family Sparidae; genus Sparus; species Sparus aurata. Next base: position 1,600,197 of record NC_044201.1, on the reverse strand, counting down.
ATTCGAAGTAGAATATACTTACATTTCAAAGTAATGTCATAAATGAGTAACTAAGTTAAGTGGGATGGAATAAGTTATGGTCATGACCACGCCTATTAAATTCCCGCTGCATTAAAGTAGTGTAGGAAGGTTCGGTGTTCCCGAGGTCATTTTTCAACTTTGTGGATGCTACAAAGAAGATGTTTTATGTTTTAATACTCAAAACATTTAAAAAGACATGGTTAGCCGTTTCCGGTGATAATTCATGTTGTTTTCAACTATGCAGAAACACTTTTTAAGCTGTTTTGTATAGTGATTTTACCCCAGACTTGTTGTTGTATTCTACTAGTAGACTCTACAATACCTAAAATCAAATATTGACTTGATATCATTGATATCAGGGCCGTAACCAGGATTTTAGAAATACTGAGGTCATAATTGTGGAGGTCCGAACATAAGCAAAGTTTCAGCGGGTGGGTCCATAAGGAAATGTGAATTTGTAACTGACACTGTGTGAGTGTGTGTTGACCAACCTTCAAGAGGGCAGGGACAGCAGAATACAGTACAGATGTGGAGATATGAAGGCAGTCAGAGCCAGTAGATGGGGGCAGGCAGCCAGTCACCATGCATGTAGACTAACGGAAATTGTCTGATTGTTTTATTGACAGTACACTGATTCCAACTAACATAAATGTCCTAACATAAGCAAAATTTCAAAGATTATCTAGCCTAGATGTAACAGGGCATAATGCAAGACAAGATTCCACTTGTCTCTCCTGCCAAGAAGGAATTAAGCAAAACAATATACACCCCCTTAATATCAACTTTAAGACACACTTTTATAACTCAAATACCAAATAATGCAAACTCAAACACAAACAGTATATGAACACAAGCAAAATGTAAGTCATACAATTTCACTATTAGATACTACTAGATATGTTGTTAAGTTACATTAAGATTGGATAATTATGATTATGATTGAATTAGATCAGAGGACAGTATTGTTTGTTTAACATCAGTGTGTATGGGACATTGATAATCCTATCCTGGGGCAGCACCTGGGTCCGTGTATCATCTGATCATTCAATTATTCCATTTAATCTGGCAAACAAAAAACAAAAAAACTAGTCAATATTTTTCTGTTTTTCTGTATTCACCAAACATTGAAAAATGGTGTTTATTTTCCCATTTGCAGCCCAAAATGGAAAATATAATAAACAAGGAAACCAAAACGAAATAATGAATCTAATTTTCATTTTCCGTTATCGAAATCAGGCGCATCTTTTTTTTCAGTGCGCAAATACACTAACATTTACGGTAATCGTACTGAACCCGCTCTGACTGTGGGTCAGACTGCAGTGTGGCATCAGAATCATGAAACATACGAGACTTTTACAGTCATTATTCCCGGCAGTAGCGTAACATCATGGTGATGGGCCCCGGTGCAAATATTTTTTTTGTTCCCCGAAACACATGCGCACGCTCGTGCGCACTGCACGCACACACAAACACACACACATACACAGCCACCATATTACAAAATAATAGCCGGGTTTCAATTAACCGCAGTCAGTATCACACTGATGATCGCCATGGCTCCAGTGCAGCAAAAAAAAAAGAAATAGGCTATGACTTGAAATTCAAACTTTGTCGTAAAATATGCAGAGGAAAACTCGGGAGAAGCAGCCGCTAGAAGTTTCTCTGTCGACCCCAAGAAAGTAAGAGATGGTGAAAAAATCAAACTGAGCTTCAGCGTCTGTCTGAGGAGGACAGCAACAGGGCCAGGCTGCCTGCTGGAGGGAGGAAGAAGGCTAGCGAGGAGCTTGAGATAAACATGCGGGAATGAGTTATCAGCAAAAGGGCACGCCACGAGAGAGTGTCCCGCAAATGATCAGGGCGAAACAAATGTACGCCACCGTGAATGACAGCAGAGATGAGGAGTTTGCAGCAAGTGCTGGTCGGCTGAATTGTTTCCTCCGCCGCAACAACTTCACTTGCAGAAGACAACTATTGCCCAGCAGGATGCCAGAGAATTCACCGAGAAGCTGGAGAAGTTTGTGACATTTTCATCCCAGATTTTTGAGAGGAAGGAATTAAACGCCTGGTCCCAAATAAACGCCTGGTCTGTTCAGTGATTGAAACAAATAAATGCCCCGGCTATTATTTGGTATTTTACGGTATAATAACTCTCCCGGCCGGGGAGACAGACATGCATCACAGTGCTCAGCTGCAGACACATCAGAGAGGTGACGAGACGCGACTCATCATGACGGACAGGCATCAAGGTCACTCAGCGTTACCTTACCGACCCGCCCCCAGATATTTCATTCACAAAAACAGGGCCTGTGTCAATTCTGGACAGCTGTTTTTGTTGTTTTTTTCCTTCCTTCATGGGCCCCTGACGACGTCTGGGCCCCGGTGCAGCTGCACCAGTTGCACCACCGATACTTATACCACTGATTCCCGGTAATAAACTGAAGGTATTACTAAGGATCCTTCCGGATTTCAAGGTAAAAGACGACGTGATAAAAAAAACAACAAAAAAACATTGTTTCCATAAATACTCCAAGATTCATATACTGCCAAACTAAGTACTTCCTAGAATACTTGTATAACTAGTATAAAGTACTTTTACTGTGTACTTTTCGAGTTATACTTTGTCAAAATCCTTATCAGAGAACACGTTAAGGATATTTCACCCAACTTTGATGCGGAATAAAAAACGTATTTTCAATAAGGAGTCCAAGATTCATTTACTACCGAACTAAGCACTCCCTAGACTACTTGCATGAATAATATGAAGTAATTTTACTGTGTACTTTTCAAGTAATACTTTGTCAAAATCCTTAACAGAGAACAAGAATAAGTATTTTTGCCCAAATTTGATGTAGAAATGTACTTGTAACAGAGTATCATTAGACTGTGGTGTTGCTCCCGTTTTGTTAAGTAAAGGATCAAAGTATTTCCTCCAACAGTGTGAAAATCTGAAACTTGGATTCATGAGTAGGTCTTTTTCCAGTCATAACAACACCCCAAGCATATAAAGCCATGGATACAACTTGAGAAGTGAGCTGACCGTCAGCCAGCAGACATTGACTGTGGTTGACTAGTAGCAGAAGGAAACAGTTGAGATAGATGTGCCAATCCTAGCTGACAGTAACATCAGGAAGATGGAGCACAAAAAGATCAAGAAGTACCAGGAGATCGAATGAACAACTTGAACAGATGTTGAAAGTGAAGACCAAAAAGGTCCTGGTGGTGCTATGAGCATTGGGAGCTGTGCCCCCCAAACTGGGAGAGAAGCTCAAGCACTTTCCAGGTGCAACATCAGGGCAGAACCCTCAAATTCAAGCTTGAGAAAAAAGAAAAAATCCAAGAAAGACATACACCAATCACCCACATGGGGCTGAGAGGAAGGTTTTGTAATGATTACACATTCATAATACATCAATAATAACACACTTTTAAATAATCTTGTAAATCTATCACTATGAAATCATTAGCTTTATTAATTATGATTTCACAACATGATAGAAGTGCAATGTAAATTTTTAATGACTTGCTACTCATGAATCCAAGTTTCAGATTTTCACACTGTTGGAGATAATACTCAGATCTTTGACTTAACAAAAAGGAAGCAACACCACAGTCTAATGATACTGTTACAAGTACATTTCTACATCAAATGTGGGCAAAAATACTTATTCTTGCTCTCTGTTAAGGATATTGACACATGATTACTCAAAAAGTACACAGTAAAAGTACTTCATATTATGCATGCAAGTAGTCTAGGGAGTGTTAAGTTCAGCAGTATATGACTCTTGAACTACTGATGGAAACAATGTTTTTTTTCCCCATGTCCTTTACTTTGAAATCCGGAAGGATCCTTCGTGATCCCTTCAGTTTATTTCCAGGAATAATTACTGTAAAATTCTCGTATGTGTCATGGGTCTGATTGTGAGACTGCAGTCTGACCCAGTCAGAGCGGGTTCAGTACGATTACCGTAAATGTTAGTGCATTTGCGCACTGAAAAAAAGGTGCGGCTGATTTGACCAAGGAAACGTGAACCACGGCTGGCTGACCGCAGTACATTACACGACCAAAGATTTTTTCTTCCCCCAATGCTTTATTGAAAACGTAATTAGTGACCAGAGGTACCAGACTATACATTGAGCATGCGCAAAGCGTGGCCACACAGCAGAAATGTACCGTGGGAAATGTTATAACAATAACAGAAAATGGAAATTAGATTCATTATTTCTTTTTGGTTTCCTTGTTTATTATATTTTCTGTTTTGAGCTAAGAAGAGGAAAATTTACACCAGTTTTCAATGTTTGGTGCATACAGAAAAACAGAAAAACGAAATATTGATTTGTTTTTTCGTTTTTCGTTTGCCAGATTAAATGGAATAATTGAATGATCAGATGATACACGGACCCACCTGATCTTCTCATTCATCTTTCTTTCCCTTTCTCCCCCTCTCGTCCTCTTCTTGCCTTAATATCTTCTTCCCAAAGGGGAGCAGGGTTTGTTGTGCTCTCTTCATTATGTCTGAAGAAAGTAAACACACAACAACTCAGCTGAGTTGATAAAGTAACTTTAACAGTGCTGGGTAACATTGTATTACTGGCCTGGCCTCTGTTAGGATTAACATTATAGAAAAATAGTTTTAGAGTTCAAGAAGAAACTCTGTTTGCTTGCCGAAGTCTTGACGAGTATGTTTAAAACTTTGTTTAAAAGTATGTTTAATAGCCTATAATTAGTATAGGCTATTACAACATCTAGTAGGTACAGAAATCACTTAAGTAGTAGCAGCAGCAGCACTAGATACAGTCAAAGAACAGCATAACTGCAAAAAATGAGCAAGCATGGATTATAAATTAGCTAGCAAACATCAGCCAACATGATCCCTCTGCTTTCAATGGCCACCCAAAGACGGGCTCTTGTCAAGACAGCAGCATCACTATCACTGAAACGACCATTTAAAGGCAGTTAACATTAGCTAATTATGTTATCACTTGTGATGGTTTATCACTAACCTGGATGGCACTACTAGGCGTGAAGTTGCAGTTAAATTATCGTTACATGTAATAATTGGTGCTTCGTATCACTCACGTGAGCTTGTTGGCCTGCTTTGTATTGACATCAACGGACACCGTGTTTTAAAGTTTGAAATTGTATGCTTTATTAAAATACAAGCAACCTGGCCAGTTTATTCCAGTTACCAATTTTGCGATGTCTATCTTAGGAAGTAGAGAATACTTCGGAATACAAATCCTTACCGCTGGAGTACAGCTTGTCCAGAAGTTCAGAGTGTTGAGTGTTGTTAGAGTGGCATAGCAGCTCTTTCATGAATAGGGCGGGGCGTGAGCTGTGAGTGAGGTTTGCAAGAGGTGTGAGTGGGTGAGCGACAGTGAGGGAGTGTGTGTACGGGCAGACAGTGAATGAATGAGAGAGAAAGGAGTAGCGGCAGTAACGACAGGAATAAAATGTACAGTATATGCTGCAGTTAGCTGTGAATAAACGTGACGGCACCTCAAAAGACAGCAAAGCTCCCAGGCATTATTTACCGACCAACGACATACGTGAAATGGGTTCACCCCGAAGGTAATAATAAACTTCGGCCCTGGAGGAAACATCTCACCTGCGCTTCCCGACCACGGTCCAGGAGCCGAACTGGAATGGTGTAACAAGAGTTTTTGTTTTTTTTTACTCACAAACCAGTGCAATTACCAAAGATGGTATATTTACGACAGGATAATCCACTCTGTAACCCATGGTGATGATCAGACAGAGTAGCAAGTGGTTTCCGTACAAAATAAAGTTATTTGTTGGCAGTTATCACCTTCTTTATTTTTTCCACTGAGGAAAAATACCGAGGACATGACCTCGGTGTCCTCAATGGTAGTTACGGCCCTGCAAACGGCAGGCATCATGTGAGAGAAGAGCTCATTGAATTCAGGTTTTCTGTATGAATACAGGTGTGATTAGTCCTGCTGTTTGTGTTTAGAATGTTGTATATGCAATAGGATACATTTACTACTGGGCTGTACTAAAGTACATCTTAGAGGTACTTTATTTGAGTATTTCCTTTTTATGCTACTTTATACTTCCACTCAACTACATTTCAATGAAAAATATTGTACTTTCTACCCCACTACTTTTGTTGACAGCTTTAGTTACTCATTTATTTGCAGTATCAGTGACCACTGTGTTGTTGCAACAGTTAGATATGTTAAAATACCAAAAACCAAACCACATATTTTAGTCAAAAGAGATTTGAAGCACTTCTCAAAAGGATTCTTTCACGATTTATTTTACTTTGACTGGGAGAAAATGTGTTTAATTGCAGATGTTGATCATGCTTCGGATTTCTTTAATGAGGGTTTTAACAGTATAATCAACAAGGATGCTCCACTAAAAAAGTACAGAGTGAAAGGCTACAACAATGCTTGATTTACACCAGACTTATCAGATCCCCTGCATAAACGGGAACCTAGCATGGGCAAAAGCCCGAAAATCTAAACAGAACTCTGATGAGCTGGTTTTCAGACAACTGTGCAATGCATGTACAGTTAAAATTAGAAAGGCCAAAGCCGATCATTTTCTTTCCCAAACATCAAATAATCTGAACAACCCCAGCCAGCATGTCCATGTGGGGCCCATAAGGTTTAAATTTGGGCTGCAGATAAGGGTCCCAAGTGGGTTTGTGCGCATTTACCATGGTGGCCTCACCTGTGTTTGCCCATATGGGCTTTAAAGTTGGTTCTGACTGGGTTTCAGGTGGGGCCCAAATTTATCTGAGACCCTTTTAGGCCCCACCTGTCTGACCTTAAGAGGGATCTAACTGGGCTTTAAGTGGGACCCAAATAGGTTACATTATGGGTTTCAAGTGGGTTTGTCCGCAGTTTCCATCGTGGCCCCACCTGTGTTTGCCCGTATGGGGCACAAGTGGGTTGTGACTCGGTTTCAGGTGGGGCCCAACTTGGTGAGTTGCACAGGACCCATGTAGGCACCATTTGTTTGTCCACATGGGCACAAAGAGGGATCAGACTGGATCTTGAATAGGGCCCAACTGGGCAATGTTCCTGGGACCCATTGAGGCTGCATCTTTGTGACTTTAAGAGAGATCTGGCTGGGCTTTAGATGGGACCCAAGAGGGAGACTTTTATGAGACCCATGTAAGCCCCACGTGTGTGCCCCCATATGGTCTTGAAGTGAGCTCGGGCTGGGTTTTAGGTGGGGCCTAAATGGGTGAGCGCCACAGATAATAATGTATTTGTGTAGTGTTATCTGTCATAAACAAGAGATTACAGATTACAGGGTCCCCAGAGATCACAGGGAAGAGTCGAGGAGGGGGAGTGTGTCTTTTTGTTAATCGGAGGTGCTGTAACACCGTTGTGATCCGGGAAAAGTTATGTACTCCTGATATTGAACTGCTGTCTGTCTCACTCCGGCCTCACTATTTACCCCGTGAATTTCAACAGCTGTTTTTCACGCTTGTTTACATTCACCCACGTGCCAATGCAGCCGCAGCGGCACAGCTGATCGTGGATGTCACACATAGACTCGACTCCATCTGCCCTGATGCTCCAAAGTTTATCCTCGGGGATTTTAATAATTGCACCTTGACCAAGTCACTGAAAACCTATGAACAATATGTGTCTTGTGCCACCACTATAAGAAACTCAACGATTGAGCTATGCTATGGTTCAGTAAGCAGTGCTTATAAATCCTTGCCCATGCCTTCTCTTGGTGCTTCCTACCACAACTGTGTGTTTTTAATGCCCATGTATAAGCCTGCCCTCAGACGTCTTGAGCATGAAGAGAAAGAAGTCCAAATTTGGTCGGAGGACAGTGTTTCGTCTTTCCAGGCCTGTTTGGACTGCACTGATTGGGACTGTTTCTATGATAGCTGTGAGAATATTGATGTCCTCTGTGACACGGTTTCCTCCTATATCTCATTCTGTGTAAACTCTATTATCCCATCAAAAAAAGTTGTTGTTTATCCTAATAACAAACCCTGGGTAACTTATTAACAAAAAGAAAAGGACCTTCTTCACAGGTGATCTTCTTGAGAAAAAGGCCCTCTCCAGGGAGGTGAGGAAAGAAATAGCAAAGGCTAAAGTAAACTACAAGAATAAAATTGAAATGAGGTTTGCAGGTGGCAATATCAGAGCAGCTTGGCAAGGACTTAAATCAATAGCCTGTGTTAACAAGCAGGCAGATGAGGCCAAGCAGCACACCACCATTAAAGGAGTACCGGATGCTGAGTTACCAAACGCTTTCAATTGTTTTTTTTCCCGTTTTGAAAGTTGTGATTTTACTCAGAATTCTCTTGTACCCCTGAGTGATTTTGTTATATGCAAAGATCAGGTTACAGCTTTGTTGAAGAAAACCAACATAAGGAAGGCTGCGGGCCCAGATGCTGTCTGTGGGCGCACACTGAGGTACTGTGCCAACCAGCTCAGTGAAGTTTTCTCTACACTCTTTCAGATGTGTTTCAATCACTGTCAGCTTCCTTTAATTTGGAAAAGCTCAACAATAATTCCAATCCCCAAAACAAAAAATCCTGAGCAACTAACTGAGTTTAGGCCTGTCGCTCTTACATCACTTATTATGAAAATCTTTGAGAAAATTCTGAAAGATGAGATTGTCTCTTTAGTGTATGACAAATTAGACCCCTTACAGTTTGCATATCAACCTGGAAAAAGTGTGGAGGATGCTAAGCTCCTCATCCTTGACAAAATCTACAAGCACTTGGAGAAGCCAAAATCACATGAGACTTTTATTTGCTGACTTCTCTTCAGCTTTTAACAAGATGCAACCACATATTTTAATTCAACGACTTTCCTCTTATTTTAATTTACCTGATCAGTTCTTATTGTTGCTTCTAAACTTTTTAACTGATAGGAAGCAGCAGGTCTTAGTTAATGGAGCTTTGTCAGATGTTGTGGTTTCAAATACAGGTTCCCCACAGGGTTGCGTTCTATCTCCCCTTTTTATTTTTTATACAGACAGTTGCAGGTCTCACAAAGAGGGCAGCTACCTGAAACCAAAGAGCTTGTCATTGATTTAAAAAAAAAAAAATGGTGGTAACCCTAAGGCAAGTACAATTCATGGGAATAAGGTCGAAATTGTTGAAACTTATAAGTACTTAGGCACTGTTTTTGATTCACAGCTGAAGTTTGACAAAAATATTGAGTCCATTGTCAAACGAGGCCAACAGAGAATCCACTTACTAAGAAAGCTAAACTCTTTTAAAGTCTGTAACAAAATTTTGTGTATGTTTTATCAGTCTTTTGTCGAGAGCATTTTAACTTTTTCCTTCATCTGCTGGTTTGGTGGCCTGGCTGTAAGAGACAAAAACAGCTTCTGCAGCATTGTAAAGGTCTGCTCTAAAATAATTGGCATCCAGCAGAGGTACTTGGGGTCTTTGTGGGAGAGGCAGGTGGTTCAGAAAGCTAAAGGAATAATTTCCCAGTATGGCCACATCCTGTCCTCTGAGTTCACGACGATGCCTTCGGGCCGCCGTTTTATAGCACCTATTAGGAGGACAAATAGGTATGCCAATTCTTTTATCCCATCTGCAATTAAGCTCTTGAACATGGACAGTGGCAGCCACTATGTGTAACATTGTAAACTTGTGTCCCAGTGTCCCTGTAAAGTAATGTGCCACTTATTATTTATTACTATTTTACTCTTATTCTTGGTCTCTGTTATTTAGTTGTGCCACTCCACACAATTATGTGATAGTGGCCTAAGTGCCTTGGCCCCCTGGGGAGATAGATAGATAGATAGATAGATAGATAGATAGATAGATAGATAGATAGATAGATAGATAGATAGATAGATAGAATTACTTTAATGATCCCAGACTGGGAAATTATTTTGTTACAGCAGTAGTGGGTCCGCAAATAAAACACTTAAAACACATAAATAGAATCCAACATATACATAGTGTATATATACAGTGCACAGTGTGCTATAAACAATAAACAATAATAATATATACAACAAAACAGTAGAGAGACCAGAGTTCTCTGTCAGGCAGAGGTGAGAGAGTTGTTGTATAAAGTGATGGATTGTGGCAGGAAAGATTTCCTGTATCTGTTGCTACGACAGCGAAGCTGAAGCAGCCTTCCGGAGAAGGTGCTCCGCTGTCTGACCAGTGTGGGTTGGAGAGGGTGGAAAGGATTATCCATGATGGATAACAGTTTTTTCAGTGTCCTCCTCTCCACCACAGCCTCCAGAGTGTCCTGTTTGCAGCCATTCACATAGCCAGCCTTCCTGATCAGTTTGTTGAGTCTCTTGGTGGTGCTGGCTCCGATGCTGCTTCCCCAACAAACCACAGCAAAGAAAAGTACACTGGCCACCACAGACTGATAAAAGATCTCCAACATCTTGCTGCACACGTTGAAGGATCTCAGCTTCCTCAGGAAGTAAAGTCTGCTCATCCCCTTCTTGTAAACAGCTTCAGTGTTAGATCTCCAGTCCAGTCTGTGGTTGATGGTAACACCAAGGTACTTGTAATCCTCCACCGCCTCCACATCCCTTCCCAGAATGCACAGAGGTTGGAAAGCCGTCTTCCTCTTCTTCCTGAAATCTATCACCATCTCTCTGGTCTTGCTGATGTTCAGCCGCAGGTGATTCTGTCCAGTCCACTCCACAAAGTTGTCTACCAGTGCCCTGTACTCCTCCTCCTGTCCCTCACTTATACACCCAACAACAGCCGAGTCGTCAGAAAACTTCTGCAGGTGACACGACCCGGTGTTGTACTGAAAGTCAGTGGTGTATAAGGTGAACAGGAAAGGAGACAGTACAGTCCCCTGTGGAGCTCCTGTATCACTAACCACCGCATCAGACAGAACACTGCCAGTACGGACAAACTGTGGCCTGCCTGTCAGGTAGTCAGCAATCCAGGAGATCATTGTGTCGTCTACACCCATCACCCGCAGCTTCTCCCCCAGTAGCAGTGGCTGAATGGTGTTAAAAGCACTAGAGAAATCAAAGAATGTGATTCTCACAGTACCTCCTCCACCATCCAGGAGCGAATGGGCTCGTTGCAGCAGGTGGATGACAGCGTCATCAACTCCCAAGTGGGGCTGGTAAGCAAATTGCAGAGGGTCTAGCAGGGCTCTCACCTGCGGCCTCAGGTTGGCCAAAACCAGTCTAAAAATAGTCATTGAGGTCTGATGGTGTCGACTTCTTTGGAACAGGAACCAGGCAGGAAGTCTTCCAAAGCACTGGTATTCTTTCCTGACCCAGGCTCAGGTTGTAGAGGTGTTGTAGGACAGGAGACAGCTGGCTGGCACATGTCTTCAGGATCCTGGGGCTGATACCGTCAGGGCCTGCAGCCTTCTGCTGGTGGAGTCTCTCCAGCTGTCTCCTAACCTGGCCTGCAGTCACAGTCATGCGGGGGAGGCTGCTGGTGTCTTCAGTGGAGGACAAGGAGGTGGAGGAGGAGGTGAAGGTGGAGGACGAGGAGGTGGAGGAGGAGGTGAAGGTGGAGGAGGAGGAGGTAGAGGAGGAGGAGGTGGAGGAGGAGGAGAGGTGCTGCACAGGAGAGCTCACAGCAGGGGAGTGAGGGGGAGGGGAGGAAGCATTTGGGGCAGTGACGGTGTGTGGGGGTCTGGAGGTGTCAGGGAGACGACAGAAGGCTGTGAGCTGAACCTATTGAAGAATCTGTTCAGCTCGTTTGCCCTCTCCAGGCTGCCCGATGACTGTCTGCCGCTCACCTTACACCCAGTGATCTGCTTCATACCAGTCCACACATCCCTCACATTGTTCTGCTGGAGTTTGGCCTCCAGCTTCCTCCTGTAGGCATCTTTACGGGCCCTCAGCATATCCCTGAGTTCATGCTGCACTCTCCTCAGTTCTTCCCTGTCTCCAGACCTGAACGCCCTCTTCTTCTTGATAAGAAGAGCCTTCAGGTCATTGGTGATCCAAGGCTTATTATTAGGGAAGCAGCGTACAGTCCGGGTTGGCATGGTGGTGTGTTCACAGAACCTGATGTATTCTGTGATACAGTCGGTCATGCTGTCGAGATCCTCTCCATGTGGCTCAACAAGTGCATCCCAGTCTGTCGACTCAAAGCAGTCCTGTAGTGTGTCAGCAGAGTCCACCTCCTCACGCTCCTAGTGTGGACAGGCTGCCGCTGAACAAGGGGGATATACTTAGGGGTCAGCGGAACCAGGTTGTGGTCAGATCTTCCAAGAGGGGGGAGGGCTGTGGGACTGTATGCATCCTTAGCATTTGCATACAACAGATCCAGTGTGTTACAGTCTCTGGTGGGGCAGTCAACATACTGGTGAAATGTTGGAAGGGTTTTGTCCAGTGAGACGTGATTAAAATCCCCAGTGATGACAATAAATGCGGTAGGATGCTGCGTCTGTATCTGGGCAACAGCGGAGTGGATGACGTCACAGGCCAGCGCTGCATCAGCTGAAGGAGGAACGTACACACCGATAATGACGGCGGATGTGAACTCCCGGGGCAAATAATAAGGCCTCATCCCCACAGTCAACAGTTCAATGTCCGGGGTACAGAGACGTTTCTTCACGTGAACATGTCCGGGATTACACCACCTCTCACTCACGTACAGTGCAATCCCTCCTCCTTTCTTCTTTCCGCTGCTTGTCACGTCCCTGTCTGCCCGAACAGTGCTGAAGCCGGGAACTGCCACGCTGTGATCCGGGATGTTTGAGTGAAGCCATGTCTCCATGAAACACAACACACTTCACTCAAGATATTCCCTCTGAGCCTTTATCAGCGCGGCGAGCTCGTCCGTCTTGTTCCCCAGAGACCTCATGTTCCCCATGACGATCGCCGGTACAGCCGGTCTGTGTCTCCTCCTCTTCACCCTCCATTTCACTCCGGCTCTGCAGCCACTGCGTCTCCTCCGCAGCTCCTTCAGGACCTCAGGTCTGGCTCCGGGTAGCAGTGCAGGTTTACACAGCGCAATCAGCCGGTCGCGTGTGTAAACAATGCGCTCAATGATGCGCTCCTGACCCTCCGTTGCTAGGGCTAGCAAAAACATCACAAAAAAGTGCCACAAAAGTCCAAAAAAGAAAAAAAAAAGAAAGGTGTTCGTCCTCTCTCAGTCTCCGGAGAAGAGCCAAAGTTCAGCGAGAATCAGAACAGAGATACCACAAAAACTACGAAAAAACTTGAAAACCCACGGGACCTGCTGTTACAGGCTGCCACCTTGTACGGCGCCATAGCAACAATATGTACTGATCTGCATATTAGTCTACTCCTGTTTGTTGCCTTGCTGCTCATTGTTATGTCATGGTTGTTGTTTGTGTTTTTCTATGCCAGAACTGCTTGAACTGAATTGCCCCCCGGGGACTAATAAAGTTGTCTGAACTGAACCGAACTGAAAGCCTCCATTCTCCCCGTAACAAGTCGTTTAACCATCATAATTACTCCCAAGATATTAAATAAATAATTTGAATATAATAAAGGTAAAAATCGGCTCCCCTGGGGCGTAACTGAGCTACATGTCGAAGTATCCTTGAGCAAGATAGTGAACCCCAAAAATTGCTCCTGCCTCAGCCTGAGGCATTCAAATGACGTCTGATGTGCAATTGGCACCTTGTGTGACGGCCTCTGCCATCAGTAAGGGCCCTGCGATGAGTTGGCGACTCATTTAGGGTGTACCCTGCCATCGCCAATAGAGAAACTTGGATTGATTCCAGAACAGGGGCAGTTCTAGGGGGGGGCCAATAGGGGCCAGTGCCCCCGTAACTCTGAGTCTGGACCCCCCTGTGCCCCCCCCCCCCCCGACAGGGAGTCTGCATTAATAACACAATGACAGATTTCTTGCAATGATTTTGTTCTGAAGGGAAAGGCAGAAATAAAGTGTCTCGGCAGTTCACTACCCAATCAAAATTGCTGAAATTGTAAACACTGCTTTGTCTGAATGAGGGATTTGTCCTTTTTTCCGGGTTGTATGTGCCCCCTTACAAAAAAGCCGGCCCCAACCTGGCCCCCCTATTAAATCTGGTTTAGAACCACCACTGCTCAAGAAACCCCCGCGATCCCTTGAAAAAGGGGGATAAAATGCGGTAACATCCCCGTGGAAGAAAATGAGATGAGATGACCAATGAATACTTGTGAAAGTCTAGTGAAAATCAGCCTGAGGCATTCAAATGATATCTGTAAATTCCAAGAGAGATTATTTTTTCACTCTCCATACTAGTGTTGTCACAATACCAAAATTATGACTTCAGTATTCAGCATAAAAATAATGAACATAAATGACATTAACTAAGTCTGGCAATTCATAAGGGGGAAATTTGCAATTTACAAGGGGAAATTTGCAATTTGCATTTCATGTTCATAAAGTTGGATTATTTTCCTGTAAACTACATTGCAGGCTAATAATACTTTAGTGTACTGTACCTTACCGTGCAACACTACTCCATACAAGAAATAGAGGTGTAAAACCAAATCATGCATTTGGTGAACCATTACATTCCTAATTACTTCAACTAGAAATAGTAGTATTTAACATTATCAAAACCTTTTGATCAATTTCCTGCTACCTTGATGAAGAAAAGTATTGGGTTCCTTAAAAAAACCTAGAAGGTTATCAATGATTACAAACTTTTAAAAGTATACTACTACAACGTTTTTAAGTATAGGAAGGGCTATCATCACTTGTCTAATTACACAAAGCTAAAAAATAAAACATCACCAAGTTGTAGCACAGAATAACAAAGTTCATGTGCCACCATGAAGAGACTATGGAAAACCAACATAAATTGCAAACAGTGGCCTCTGATTAGATTTGTTGTGCCCCCTTTTTCACCAGTGAGGCCAGCTGTAAGCTGCAGCACGCATCTACAAATTTCAACATTTTAAGCTACAAAAGATAAAGGAAGTTACATTAGGTTGCCCATATGTGTAGGTAACAACTGAAACTTACCGTATACAACATTAAAAAGACGCAGCTCTCTGAACTTGTTCTTGCCATGGCATCCAAAAAGGTTGAACTAGAGTGCCAATTCATTGGACATCATTCTTCTGGTGGCACCATCCAATGACGTACCTCCTATTTCTCCCACTAGGGATGTAACGGTTACCGGTGTTACGGTAAACCACGGTAAAATTCCCGACGGTGAAGGTTACCTTTTAAGTTTTAATTACCATAGTAACCGCCACGGTCAGTAACCACGGTGTGGAAAACTCGCGGCGCATGCGCAGCGTGCAGCGTGCAACGTGCGCTTGTTATGTAGTGAAGAAGACATGGCGGAGGGAGGACGTGAGAGTAGCGGTCCTCACAGCATTTTTCCGCCTTCAAAGAAAACCAAATCTGCAGTCTGGGCATATTGTGGTTGTTATAAGAATGCTCAGGACAGCTGGTCGAGGATGGCAGCCCTATCTGCAGGAGCTGCGAGAAGAAAGTTGTTGCGAGGGGCGGCAACACATCCACTTTACTTACTTTCACTTTACAACCATCACCCGCAACTGTTCAGCAAATGAAAGGTAAATTAACCTCAAGCTTGTGTGCATGATGTTTGTGTATGTCGAGTTTTCTCTGTCTAATTTGCTGTTGATCTGTGATTTGGCTCGTTATCTGAACCGCTTATTAATAGTAGATTTCACTTGTTAAAGTCGACCTAATAATTCCCCAAACATTGATGCAGAGCTGCAGTGAGGAGGATTTGAAACAAACACATACTGGGTGGACTGAGTTAGTGAATACAAACTGACTGAGATGACTGACTTTCATCTCAGCTCCGTTCACCTGAGCAGCGTCTACCTGTGGCTCAGCAGCATCTGACCAATCAGATTGACCGAGTCCACTGACAACAGATGAGCAGGCAGACAAAGAGACAGACAGCCAATATATAAGTAATATCAGAAATATATAACACTTGTGGATTATTTGTAGAATAGAGAATAATATAAAATGGTGAATATAACATGTGTCTTGATAGAAATAGGAGCCAAAATAGAGTATTCATAAATCATTTAACAACAATAATCCTTTTTGTTTTGAACTAAATAATTATCCAACCTGTTCCTCACAAAAGTGATGTGATCTAAATTGTGAGTTTTGTGATCTGTTGGTTGCACCCTTAGTATTAAGTAACAGTGACAGTAATAATTAATAATGACATTTTCTATTCATTTTTTTCACAGAGAGGGTCTGCTGGCCAATCAAGTGCTGCTGCCACTACATCTCATTCTACCACTGTAACGCAGACATTAAAGGACACGTTTCAAAAACAGGCTGCTTATGTGCCCTCATCACAAAAAACCAATGACCTATTTTGCACAGTTTTGATACATTCTTTTATAAATATTTAATGTTGATTTTGCAGTGTTTTGTTAAGATTTTGGATTTGGACTATTTTAATATATAATAAATATGTTTAAATATAAATCTTGATGAATTTATTTCAATTTATCAGTGTTTTTTCAACATTTTGAAGACATTTTAAAAAATACCGCGGTATACCGATAACCGTGATAATTTTGGTCACTATTACCGCGGTGTGAAATTTTCATATCATTACATCCCTATCTCCCACCATATCAATCTGAGTGTATGGAGTGAAAAGCACAGGAAAGAAAGAAGAGTAATCAGTTATATTTCAGTTCCAAATAAAATTAAACGTGAATCAGAGTTTTAACTTACAACTCCAGACATGAACTCTGAGTCGGAGAGCTTCTCGTTCATGGTCTGCACATCTTGGATTGTGTTTAATGGAAAAACTGCCCCTTCAGGTGGTTCCAGCACTGGCCCCTTCAATGTCATCGTGGCTGCTCACACTTGAGAAAGCACTTTGAACACTCAGGGTTAAGCTGGGGCTTCGAACACTCGGGGTCACGCTGGGGCTTTGAACACTCGGGGTCACGCTGGGGCCACTCCCTCTCAAGGTGATATTAGGCTTATAGCCTATTGCGGGTCTGCCAAAGTCATGGGGAGAAGAAGGTGGCAATTAGGGCTGAACGATATGGACAAAATTTCATATCTCGATATTCATGCCAGATATCTCGATATCGATACGATACGATATGACTACGGGTTCGGTGAAAACCAAGCATTTTTCAGAAAAATAAAGAGATTATTTTAAGCCATATACAAATGGTTGATAGAGAAATCTTTACCAAATAATCACAAACTCACTACAGAGACAAATATATTTGAAGTAACAACAGTAAAGGGAGGGAGAAGATCAAACGAACTATGTGCATTTTTACAAGATGAACGATGACATCCTAATCTGGAGAGAACGAGTGAGAGTGAAGATCGAGACTCAGCAGCTTCAGGTTATCGCTGGTAAAGTACCAGTGGAATCTAGAAAGACTAAGAAGTCAGAGAATTAACGGATCGAAACAGAGTAGACGGCAGCTATACGGTCTCAAATCCACAGAGCGAGAGGCCGCGGCATCCGCTCCTGCTGCCCCAGCCAGCCCCCCCACATACACACCTGGCACCTGCAGCCGTGTGAGAGGACAGAGAGCCGGCGCTGCTGCAGAGGAGCCGCAGACTGATGACTCTGAGCAGCAGGAGAATTACAATATAATATATTTCTCGCCTTTTCCCTGATGATCTGAATAAGTCGCTAAATTAGTTGCTAGTCGCTTTTCAGAAATAAAGTCACTAAGAGGGTCTGAAAAGTCGCTAAACTAGCTAGAAAGTCGAAAGTTGTGTGTGCGTCTCAGTCTCCGTCTCCCTCACTCCCGCCCTCATATGTTTGTCATTGGTTGGCTTCAGCTGTCGATCCACAGCAAGCATGAAATATGGTTTGTGGTTGGCTGGCCTTAGCGGTGCATTCAAGGGCAATCGTATAAAGGATGTTTGTTGTGACTGCCAGAGCTGTACGTGTAGGGCGAGCGGGGTAATCTATATCGTTTATATCATTGCTTTTTCGATATGAATATCTTGAATGTCCATATCTAGATATAGATACGATAACGATATATCGTTCAGCCCTAGTGGCAATTCGTCCTCATCACACGTCTTTGCCTCGTCCTCACTTGAAAGAACTTGGGTTCTTTTGGATGGCCCACACGTCTTTGCCTCGTCCTCACTTGAAAGAACTTGGGTTCTTTTGGATGGCCTACATTCAGGTAAAAGATACTTTAGCAAACAATAAAAAACTTGAACAGGTAATGGTTATTTACAAGTTACTTACACATCTGTCTTGGTAAATACACAGGGACGATATTAGCATTGATTATCAATTACGCATTACTGAAGGAGTGGTCTTGTTTTGGATAGTTAATACAGCTTGTAAACATTAGAATTTGGTAGACCCTCAAATCTGTCAGTATTGTCTGTTGGTCCAAGTACTACAGGCATACAAATACAAGTTTAAAGCACAATACAATTTGAGCTTATAATGGCCTATCACCAGGGCCTGAAATTAATTTTCCAAAAGTGGTGGGAATTCCCTCCCTAAGGGCTTCCCATGAGGGGGATATTACTTTGTTTGGGGGGACTACAGGTCGTATATGTCCTATTACTTGAAATTACATTTTGTCGCTCTCCTTCAACTTAACACTAGAACGGCCAAGACAGTCATTTTGACAGTTTTCAAATGTATATGTACAATAACTTTGTTGAATGAAAAAATGCAATACTGCCATTACATGACTTTTCCTCAAAGTGTCTGAAGTTTTTATATGAATTACACAAAAGAAAAAGAAAATATTATATGTTTTACCTATTTCTGTCATAAGCGGTCATATTGACCGCACTGTTACGATAACAGAGATCAAACCCCAACACGGATTCAAAAAAAGTCAATTCAAAGTCAATATTTATTTTTGACACGGTGAATAACAATAGTACAGTGTCATGACTGTAGATCTGTTGTTGTTGTCTGGTGTTGTCTTGTGGGTTCTTGTATTTGATTTCCATGTCTTTGTATCTTGTGTCTTGTTTTTCCATGCCCTCATGTGTCCTTTAAGTTCTCCTGTGTATTTTCCTATGTTCCCTCTGGCTCCCTCTGTCTATTGCTTTGTTCCCTTCATGTTCTCATGTGCTCCTCCCCTTCGTTATCTCACCTGTCGATCCACCTCACCTGTTCCTCGTCTTGTCATCAGTGTCTGTGTATTTAGTCTCTGTGTTCCCTTCACTCCTTGTCTGGTCATTGTAATTGTCAGCCTCTGTCTTGTCCATGCTCCCGTTCATGTGCCTGCTCCTGTCTGTTCCTTGTTCCCCACGGTATGTGTTTTGGATTTGAGTTTTACATTTTTTGATTTGAACTTTGGTTCTGATTTGTACTTTGCTATTTGGTTTGTACTTTGCCCAGTTTTTGGTTGCTACTTTGCCTCTCGTCCTTGTTTTGTCTGCTTTTGGCTTTTTTTGTACCCAGCTTTTGTAAAATAAAAGCTCGCCTTTTGTTTCCCCTAGCCTTGCATCTCGTGTGTAACTGCATTTGGGTCCACCTTCCCCTTATCCTTAGTCTTCCCTTTAACCCAACCCTGACATACAGGGGGGAAGGAGTGACGTGCTGAAGAATCCCGGGGTCCGTGAGGTGAGGTGGCGGTGGCAGGTGAGTGCAGCCTCTTTGTTTGGCGTCCTCAGTAGTAATGGCGGAGCCACGTGTCCACTTGGTCAGCGTCCTGCGGGTAGTCTAGTTCTTAGGCGGAAGACTCACGGCTGAGACCGGGGATAACCGGAGCACTGACAGGCAGGTAAATGGCAAGAACTCAAACACAAGCAGGCAGGAGCAGTTGACTGGCAGACAGCCAGGTAAGCAGGCAGGTGAAAAGGCTGAGGCAACTGTGGCAAAGGAAGACAACAGGTCAGGATAGCTGCACAAGCTATTTTCACGAGAGAACCAGGATCTAAACTCAAATACCGCTCTGGCTGAAAGTATGATCTGGTGATAAGTGGCTGGAGATCCAGAGGCTTTATGGAGTGGTTGATTAGTGGAAGTAGTATCACCTGGTGCTTCATGCAGGAGAGAGTTAGCCACACCCATGCACAGAAAACAGACAGGGGAGGGGGAGACGAGGATCAGACAGACACGGGGGGGGGAAAAAAAACAAACAAAGGGAAAGGAGGGGCCGCCATGACATGAATCATTACACACACATTATTTCGCAAGGTTTCATTGTTTCATTTTTCACGGGGCTTGCTGCTTTCATGTCTCTCTTGTCTCTTACTATGTTAGCGGTCCCCAGCTGTGTTTCTTTGCGAATTTACTTTTAAGTTAATTATCATATAGCCTGGTTGGCACCATGGGCAAACAAACACAGGAGTTCCCCCCTCTGTTAAACAGCAAGTGGAGATGTTCAACACGAAAGTGCTGAAGTTATGCAACTCTGGCTGTGTTCCAGGAAAAGCTGAGGAAGAATGTCTGCATCCTTAGCACTTGCACACAGGTGTGGGCACCTTTAGATGGGGGAAGGCAAAACCATTCTGTGATGTGCTATAACAACACTAAATGCAGCGTGGAAGTCCCAGACCAGATGTCGAGGGCGTACTCCATCAAAGGTGGTACGTGAAGATGGCCAGTGGCAGTCTTCTAAAACATCCTCGACCTGGCTCGGATCAATGGCTGCATCTTATTCAAAGAGCGCACCAGCAGAAGGAGAGCCCGGAGGAAAGTCCTGCAGCAGCTGGCAGAGGAGCTGCGGGCAGAATACATGGAGGGGAAAGGGGCGGCAGCAGTCAGCACAAGGTGGGCAGCAGCGGAAGCGAGCACCGCAGCAGCAGACACGGATATGGAGGCAGTACCGGTCTGAAAGAGCTGCAAACAGAACCAAACGTTGGACACTTGATATGCCACAAGCCCGTGTGTGGTAACTGTGCGAGGAGAGCGGAGGTAATCTGTGTAGACTGACCAGTTATCGCAACGGCTCTTTTTTTTTTTTTTTTTTTTTTTTTTTTTTTTTTAGATTAGCTCGTTTCCAGCTATTTTGATTTTTTTTATTATATATTATTAAGTATTCAAATGAATGTTTTCATAATCAAATAAGTTACTTTTAATTGTTTTTCTTGTTCTGAGATTTCTCTAATAAAATCTTGTGTAAATATATGCCACAATTACAGTTTACTATTTGTGATATTATGAATATTGATAAATGTATAATTAAACTTGTTAAAATGTACATTTTGGTGTCATTTTGTTTTTTAAAAAAATATCATGACACAGTGAATGCATTCATCACTCAACTGGGTATTTACATAAGAGATTACAGAGTTTAAAATCTAGCCGTCAAAATGACCGCTTACGGCCATTCTAGTAGTGTTGGACTTCAGGCTGTTCTAGTGTTAAAACAGTATTCTCTGAACTATATACATTGCTACTCTTGTCCCCTCCTCCCTCTCCTCTCTGAGTGGTCATCTTTTGGAGCTGCATCTTTGTCTTCTGTCTTTTTTTTTTTTTTTTTTTTTTTTTTTTTTGGTGGCTCCCTGTTCTCCTCGCTCTATTCATGTCAGAGCTCAAATATCTTTTTTATTTTTCTGCTTCAGATATAAATGATGTTGCAACTACACAGCATATCCTGACAGCTGAGAATATTACGGTCAGGCATTGCTCCCCCCTCTATTAAATATGAAAGGATACTGAAAATAATAGGACATGTCTGTTCTGATGATACAAGTCCGCGGTCCTGAAATGTGTGTTTGTCTTCCATAATACACATTTTACATCTCGGAGGCGACGTCTATCCACATACAGGCTTCATTTGCCTTTATAGCGGGGGTTTATGCAAGATGCTACATCTAAACGTCACCCATGCTCGCACACACGCTTTAACCAAGGCAGCGGCCAAAATCACTGAAGCCTTTGACTTAGGCATGGGAACTCCTGGGCTATGTTCAGTTATTTTGCAAAAAGCACAAGACTGGCACTATGATCCCAGGGACATAAGTTACAGGGGGGCTCGTCAGAACAAATCAAGACTGAGCAAGTATTCTGACTTGCAGGCTTCACTGTCTATGCAGAGAGGCATTTAGATTCTATTTAGCTCTGTTACTATAACCCAAGAGGTAGCACAGAGAAAGAAGGCAATAACTACTACATTGACAACACTCCACAACAAAAGAATAACTAAGAACTCTTTCAAAACATTTGCCTTAGTTCGTTTACAATAGGGTTTCTCAATGGGGCGGTACCGCCCCCCAGGGGGTGTTCTAGACATTGTGGGGGGCGCTGGGAGCGTGAGGGCTGAGAGGGGGGCGCTCAGGCAGGAATGGGGGGCGCCACAACTTGGCTTGTACAAAGTTCATTTGAACTCTACATTTTAAACTTTCATGGTTTCCCAACTTTTTTAGTGCAAATAACCGACCTTAATAGTCTACTTTATGAGTGTTTCAATAAATGCTACTGAGCTACATGTTATGAGATCGGTGTGTGTCCTTTTAAGAGCGAGAGCGGTGTGTGTGTGTGCGCGTGTGCGTGTGGTCGAGAGAGCTGAAGGGAGAGATATCCTCTCTGCTCCCTGACCATGATTGGACGAGCTGAGCAGGAACGGTCTCCATAGTAACGCCCGTAAACAAACCACAGCAGCAGGGAAACCTCTTTCCGACACTTGGCTACTTTTGACAGCTGTCACTTCCAGCTCCAGCTAATAGTTCGCGGGCTAACACTTCAATAGCCAATTAAAACGTACACAAGCACGATTACGTAATCACATTTAATCACAATCCATTCACATTACAATCAAACATGGCGGAAAACAAGAAGAAGTGCCGGCAGTACAATGCAAATTACATAAATTATGGATTTATTCCATCACCAGCGAATGTACATCTGCCGATGTGCCTGCTATGTGAGCAGGTTTTCTCAAATGAGGCAATGAAGCCGTCGCGATTACAGGAGCATCTGTCAAAAAAACATCCTGACAAGGCATCAAAAGACTCGGCCTACTTCCAGTCACTGAGAGATCAGCGTTCAAGGCGCCCTACGATCAACACCATGTTCGCTCGGAGCGTCAACCAAACAGAGAGCGGGTTGGTGGCATCTTACAATATAGCTCTGCTAATTGCAAAGGCCGGCTTACCGTTCACTGTAGGGGAGTCTCTCGTTATTCCTGCAATAAAGGAGGCGATCTCCACTGTCATGCAGCGCGACCCTGCGCCAGTCACCAAGGCCATCCCGCTCAGCAACGACAGTGTGGCCCGGCGCATACGGGAGATGTCCATGGACACTGAGCAACAGCTGTGTGCTACGTTGCGCGGCTGTCGCTTTAGTATCCAGCTGGATGAGACCACCACGGCCGACAACAATGTTCTCCTGATGGCCTATGTCCGTTATGTGTCCGGGAGGGATCTGCATGAGGATTTCCTGTTCGGGGAATACCTGGCCACAGACACGCGAGGGGAAACCATCTTCGCCGCCCTGACGGAGTTCCTGCGGGAGAGGGACATCCCAGTGACGAACATCATCGCCTGCGCCACGGATGGAGCGCCAGCTATGGTCGGCAGATACCGGGGATTCGCCACCCTCCTCAAGCAGCAAGTCCCCCAGGTGTTGACAGTGCACTGCATACTGCACTGTCACAACTTGGTGGCCAAAAAAATGTCCCCGTCACTCCATCAGTCCCTGGATGTTGCGGTCAAGGCGATCAACAAAATAAAAGCCGATGCGCTTAATGATCGGCTCTTCAGACAGCTGTGTGGGGACAATGATGAGGCCTTTAAGGGTCTGCTGCTCCACACAGAGGTGCGCTGGCTGTCAAAGGGCAACTGCTTGGCCAGGCTGTGCGAGCTTTTCCCTTCAGTAATTGAATTTCTCGACCAGGCAGACGCAACCTTGAAGGCCAAGCTGTGGTCCTGTCGCCATGACATTTTTTACCTCTCCGACTTCTTCGGAAAAATGAATGAGGTCACATTGAAGCTCCAGGGATGGGATGACGCTGGTCCACTCCAAGGCCACCGTCTGCAGCTTCTTGCAAAACTGGAGCTCTACCAACAGAACCTGGGGAGGCGACAATTCATTAACTTTCCGCAGTTAGCCAAGGTAGGTTTTTAAATTAAGGCCTGTTCATACTAAGCAAGATATATAGGCTATATATATAAGAAATATAATATGATATATTTATTTATTTATTATAGGCCTATATAAATATTATATTTTACTGTGCTTGTTCAGGTGTTGGATGAGCTGACGGATAGTCACCTGCTGCTCTACACCGACCACTTGAAGGCAGTCAAGGCCGACATGGCGATTCGGTTCAGGGACCTCCAGCAGTTAGATGTGCCTGACTGGGTGATGGAGCCATGGAAAGCAGATGCTGTCAGCTGTGAGCCCGAAATCCAGGAGAGCCTCATTGATCTCCAGAACGACGAAGAGGCAAAAGCAACGTTCCGGACCTCAGGTTGGCGTGCGATGTGGGTAACGCAAGGTCAGCGTTTTCCCCCGTTGTGGGAGAGGGTCCATCTCCTGCTCCTCGCTTTCCCCACGTCGTACCTCGTCGAACAGGGATTCAGCCAAGTGCTCCACATGCAGACGAAATACCGCAACCGTCTGAACCTGGTTAGCTCTGGCG
Source organism: Sparus aurata (assembly GCF_900880675.1). NCBI lineage: Eukaryota > Metazoa > Chordata > Actinopteri > Spariformes > Sparidae > Sparus > Sparus aurata. The sequence continues at coordinate 1,575,746 of NC_044201.1, read as the reverse complement.
CTCTCAGACTGAAACTAATATCCCAGTGTCCAGATGTGAAAAAGCTGGCAGCGGCCCACCAAGCACAGGGCTCTCACTAGGTTGCTTTCAAAAAATAAAGCGTGTGCAGTCCTGTATAGTTCCCTTCTTTAAAATAGGCTTTTTTTTTCTTCTTTTTTTCCTTGGTTCATGTCAGCATCTCAGTCCTCAGGCAATGACCGTTGCTTTTTCAAATGTTTAATACGCCTAGAGTGCATTAATTAACGCATGAGCGATTTCTGCACGAGCGTTTTTTTATTGGTTCATTCACTGTTGTTCACGTGAAGTGTGTGTGTTGTTGGCATCTCTGACTACATAAGCCTACTAAAACTAATTTTCAACAAATTCAGATTTGCTCAGCAGCACATCATGTTGTTGGGGGCATAAATACAACTCCAATCCAATAAAAACAGGGACTTTAAAGCAAACGAATGGCTTCTCTCATCATACAAAACCCGATGTCAATTGAAGTCCTCCGGTCTTATCACACTGTTTACTACAAGAGCATGTCAAACACCAGAATATATAGTGGGGCTGGGGGGGATCATGGTATGGTCAGGGGGGCGTTTGTACAAAAAAGTTTGAGAACCACTGGTTTACATGCACAGCTTAGTCGGATTACTGCCATATTTCGACTATGCTACTCAATTGGACAACTGCAATTGTCCGAGTATACATGCCAGTGAGAGAATCTAAGTACTGGCCGAGGCATGTCATACCCCGGTACGATAGGTGGCGCTGTACCTATTTCAACTAGTGCTAACAAGCCACCTCTGGCTGGCCTCTTTACGTCACCAGCAACAACAAACTCTGCCTCGGCATTTTAGAAAGATGGCGTACGAAGAGCTACATCTTTGTACATTTCGTATATGGTGAACATAATAATTACACAAACTAGATGCACAATGGCGCTCTTGTTGCGGTGATTTCGGAGGAAAGACTCCGCCCCTGCCGTCCTTCTACTTCTGGCTCATGGCCCCGGGAAAAAAATCTCGAGCCTAAGTAGAACGCAAAAGTCAGACGTAAGGTGTATACATGCATCTTAAAAATTCTAGTCAGTAGTCATAGTCGGACTAACCCAATAATTCATTTTTCTCAACACACTGAGTGTCATCAAATTATGTCCAAGTGTTAATTTACCTTTTTGGAAGTGTTGGAACCTCATGATACTTGCTGCTCAGGTCTCTACCCTGCTCCCATTAACTACGGTGGACTTTGCCTCCACTTGTCGGGATCTACAGTGGATGCTGGCAACTCACCAACCTGTAAACACAGGTTAATGTTAATGAAATGATAAATAGCATTTTTTACTGACATTCTTGTTCTAATGATACCCATTCCTTTCTACATTATCCTAAGATGCAAAGACATTCCAACTGGTTTTCAAAATTTTGCATTATTATTTTCAAAGATAACAAAGAACCCCTCAAAACATTTGCCTGAGTGTCATCAAACTATATCCAATTATTAATCTACCTTTTTGGAACTGTTGGAACCTCTTGATACTCTGGTTACTGGTAATGCCCACAAAATATCAGATGCTCAAAGACCTGCAAAAACATACAATAAAAAGCATCACTGCATGCAATGGATAAACCATACTAAAAAAATAAAATACACCAAAGAAGCATGTGTTTTATCTGCCAAAATAATACATTTCCTTTTACATAAATACATACAGACATACATACATACATACATACATACAACAGCACATATACAAGAGATAATAATGTACTGTGTTGAATATAAGTTTATTGGTCAAAGGCAAATTTGAATCAACTTTATTTCAATACATTGGTTAGTGGTTAATAAATGCATTGAAGTCCAATTTGGGTTAGGGTTAGCCCACAAACACAACTGAATAAGATTAAATTCATAAAATAATTTTCTTTTTTAAATCTTAAAATGAATGTGAATCACAGAACCCTTTTTTAAAAAAAACGTATTAAATTCACTGAACTAATTTACTGAGCACTACACACAACCGTTATCTCTCTCTCCATCTCTCATACCTCATCCACATACTTGTGTTCTGTTAGTTCTGACAGACAATTGGATACTCTCCATTTTAAGACACAAAATACAACTATGGCAATATATATGCTTGATAGAAATAAGAACAGATAATTCGATAGGCACTAAATGCGCAACATGATCGCATATTACAAATACACCCCGGCTCATAATCAGCCAATCATATCCCTTGACAATGGGGCGTGTTAAGAATGACAATCATCTAACAGACATCCCACATGTGCCCACTGTCTGGCTCATTGAAACAGCCCATCATATCCCTGGAAGCATTCAGTCAGTCATGTAAGATATGTGTAGTTCGGCTGCAGCACCATCATCATGTTGGTTTATTGAAAACACTGCCTTCCACCGCTACTAAATGTACATAGCTGAAACCCTATACAATACATTTATTTCATTCGCTTACACAGGCCATTAGATATGTAGAAACCCGCTAAAGTAGTTGCTTACAATTGTCAAGGAATGTGTGTACATTTCACTTTAGTCTCAGCTCACAGGGTAGGGGGATAAAATGACAAGCAACCAAGCCACAATACTACTTATTTACTGGCAATGCTTTCTGATTTAATATATTTTGTAGGCTACCCCATGGTCAGACAAAGTCAACATGAGAGGCAACATCGGCTAAATTGGCTTGTAACTGAGCTGCTTTCAATACTATTCTGCATACCTAGAGATGCACCTGGCTTGCCCTGGCATGTTTTGCTAGCTGGCTTCACTAGCTAGCAAAACATGCCTGGATGTAGTTTACATAAACATAAAAGCACAAGCACAAGCACAAGCGTGTTTATTCCCGCCAAGGTTTTGTAAACTACATTCTGCACACATAACACAAACTGGAATATCCACTTGTGTTGACAAATCAATAGGCGAGTTCAAGAACATGCAGCGAAGGGCTGCATCAAATTGTGATGCATGCTGGTTAAAATGTGTCCATGATGACATGGATGGGAGTGGTTTCTGCTCCGCATTCAATGTTACATGACCTTAATTTATCGCGGGAGCTAGGCGGCTGCAGAGCAGTTGCGCAGTTGTTCTCCAGGTCCTGCGCGAGCCTAGACCCACCTTCATGACATCAGGACTTTGCCCTAATTGGCTTTTATCTACGCTGACGTATATGACGTGTGTTTCGATTAATTTCCATATCCATAAGCGCCTCTTTTCTACTCAAATATCACATACTTTCAGATAAGTAGCAGCCATATGGCCGCACTTATGGGATAGTCAACATGAATAAACCTATAAAATCCTTCATGTAACGCAACAACCCTGAAAGATGTCATCAATAAATTGCTCAGTTCTGTCACCCTACTCGTGGTGATGATGGAGAAGTGGTTAACTGCTGTGTCCGGTGTTATCTGTACTATCCACTCTTATTAACCCTTTCTGTTCCCGTCACATTAACAGTACAAAGACTTATCCTGAGCTATTTGGCATGTGATGAGATGGCGCAGCGGGACAAGGCATCTGATTCAGTAATTTGTTCTGATTATTGTATTTCATTCATTCATTGAAATGTATACAATCCATCTTGAATAATATTTAGGCTATTCATCTACACTTGATAAACCAGTTGGACCATTAATGCGCCACTGTGTGACCGTTTTGAAGTAAAGCAACAACCGAATACCCAATTTGAAGTTGCTGTTGTTGTTGTTATTGTGATAAAGCTGTCACATTCTGTTGTCTCTAAATATGAACTGTCCACATGCATGTGTTGAATTGAGATTGCGCATCACTAATCCTGTATCAGAAAGGTTTACTATTGGATCAAGTAGGCTAACCCTTAAAAGGTAAAACTCACTATATATATATATATATATATATATATATAAAAACAAGATTAATATGAGAAAAAGGCCAGCAAAGTTCCTATAGCATAAGGTAAGAAAACTGATCGCCTTCATTGGTGATTTTCCTCAAACATTAATGGAATTTAAATTTCCTCCATTTCATTGCAGACGAAGAAGGCAAACGCCTCATGCTCTGCCATGTCTCGTCACGTCTATGGGAAGAGAGTAGAGAGTGTCCGACTTCATAGCAGCATTTGTATCCCCGCCCCTGCAGCCGCCAGCAGATCTCGCTGTTGCAGGAGGTCAGCTGGAGTTCAACTTGAACAGGCCTACCGAGTGGCGAAGTCCCGCCCCATCCGTTGGACCCCATGGCATCATAAAATATGGGATTTAATTGACAGAAAGTAATTATTTTCTGGTCCCAGTCGTTATATGCCTTGGATTACACAAATGTTGTTTGTGGGTTTAAATGATATTTTTTCACGTCAAGAGTTTGACAGTTTATTGTGCAATTGTTCAGTTAAAGGCTGTAGAGAAAAAACGATGAGAAAGACTACATGTCGCATGTGTGAAGTCAGGTCATCAACTTTTCCCTCCGCTGTCAAGTAGCTAAGTCAAGGTTCTTGTATTTCAAGATGCTGGTCTGTTCTGTACCAGAGTTTGTACCAACTCAAATTTATCAGGTAAGAGATTTGTATATGTGAATTTAGCAAAGATAACTTAGCTGCTACTCAGCTAGCAGCTAACAATTGGCATAAGCTTATATTAACTTTAACATTAAGTTTAGCCTTGATTTTCATAGTTTCAGTACATCCTTATCCTTATCATTATTTTACACAATTGGAAGAAAAAGAGTGAACCTTCTTGAATAGTGTGGATTTCTGCATGGTATGATGGTGCAGATCAGTGTTGTGCCTGAACGCGTTCAATGAACGATCGTTCATGAACTCGTTCATATTTTGGGCGAACGTGAACTGAACGTACTGTATTTCTACCTGATGAACGTTATTGTGAACGCGTTCATTCTGGCGTTTGTGAATGGCGCGTTCTCACAGTTTAACTTCGTTCAAGACAGTGCCAGATTTCCATCGAGCCTTCCAGGCGAAAACCGGCTAAAACACACCGTGAACAGTAATATGTAGCAGAAAATCACCCAGTCTGGCTGTTGCGTATAAAAAGGACGCTGGACGAGAGGTTTCTACACGCAAGTCGCTTTACTTTCGATCAAAACGAAACTTAACTATTTCAGACAGAAACAGCTGCATACCAAACATGCAGTGAAGCATTACCAAATGAACACAGATTATTTCGTCCTGAACAGACACAACACTGGCAACACCAGCCACCACAGAGTCACACCGCCGCATGTGTCATCAATGTGGTAAGCATGGAGGCAAAAACAAATGAAGGCTTCACATCTGTTTTTTTATTGTGATATATCTAAAAAGTTTTGGAGTGATGTTGAATCTCATTTTTTTGATGCTGCTAACTCTGTCCATTCTCTTACCCTTAAACATGTTATTTGCTATGTTAACCCAGAAGATAATGCTCTTGAACACATGATGAACTTTGTTATCCTATGCAAAATGTTTTATTCACAAACAAAAATTTGCAAAATCACTACCTAAATTTGCTCCTTTTCTCCTGGAACTGAGCTCTTTGCTTAAATCTCTGATTTTGTTAAATAACAAAAAAAGTAATACCTTACTGAGTCATGATGAAAAATTTTTCCCTGAAGCCACTGTCTGAACTATCTATTTATTTTTTATTTTTCCCTTTCTTCTTCTTCTTTTTTTAAAATTATTTATTTATTTACTTATTTATGTTTTTTATTTTTAATTTGTACTCTATCCTGTACCGCAAACCTGAAACGGCACATTGAACTAAAGCACCCAGCGAGCCTTTCAAGGTACGTGCAAGTGAATAAAAAATGAAAAGACACTGCAACGGCGAGCCAAAACAGATCCTCTACCACCCAAATTGCATTAACGGCGAACAGTAGCGGCTCCGCTGTCTTCATCTCCCAGCCGCAGCTGGACAACCTGGTTTTGCAGAATACTGTGGGAGAGCTGCAGTTTCAGTGTTAAAACTGATAGAATAATAGCCGTCTGTGGTTCTATATGGGCTGTGGCAATAATTTTGAAAAATAATAGCTCGCATCAACATATTGGAAAAAAAAAAAGAACTAAGAACTAGTTAATTTTCGGAACTGTGAACTTAGTTAAAAATTTTGAATTATGAACTATGAACTGAACTAGTTCATTTTAAAATTTGTGAACTGAACTTTGAACTAGTTCATGTAGAAAGTGAACTTTCCCAACACTGGCAGTATCTATAACTTACCAGTGACCAAATTAAGCACTTAACAACCACAAACATGTCCACAAGTCTCGCAGTAGGGGTGGGAATCTCTTGGCACCTTACGATTCGATTTGATTCCGATTCAGAGGTCAATGATTCGATTCTAAATAGATTCTCGATGCATCTCGATGCAGCAAGTTTTTTCCATTTCCATGAACAATTTAAAAAAATTAATTAATTAAATCCGAGTTTGCTAATCACTTCCTTCTTTTTTCTCACTGTGTGACTACTTGGTACTTTCAAAGCAAAGTATTTGTAATGATCCATACTTAATTTACTTCCAATATATTTAATTAATAAAACAAATGAAAGACCTGACCTCACGCTGAGTTCGGGCTGGATTTCAACATACTGTGCGGGTTGTATGACAGTGTACAGTTTCACATCGACTTGGATTCAGCTTAATAACGATGTATGCGGCTGGGAACGATGGCTTTAAGTAACCATTTGAACGCACAGCGGAATGACAGAAATACCCGATAGTTAGTAACAGGTGTGGCAAGTTAACCTGGACGCTGCACACTCAACGCCACAGCTAACAGCTAACAGCCAACAGCCAACAGCTAACAGCTAACAGCCAACAGCGGTCTCCACGCTGCTCTCGAGCCGCTCGGCGTGAACAAATGCCTCAGACGTTCCACCCATGAGTTGTTTGTGAGTACAGACATTCATGACACATCCCATGTTTTTTGTTGTGTGCACGCCGTCAACTGTCTGGGCGCTGCACTTCCAAGTTCCACCTCTTGCGGTCCGTCAACATTACGTTGTCAATTAACATGTAGAAAATCGATTTTTGACATTTGTGAATCAATTCAGAATCATCCACCTCCGAATCGCGATTCATCTAAGAATCGATTATTTTTCCCACCCTTATCTCGCAGTCACTCAAATTGTGCACAATGCACCACCACGTGTTAATCATATTACATGCAATATGAGGGATGTGGGATGGTGCCTTGTGCATATGTTGTAGGGCTGCACGATTCTGGAAAAAATGTGAATCACGATTTTTTTGCTTAGAATTGAGATCACGATTCTCTGGCACGATTTTTTTCACAAAATGTTTATTGCACTGATAAACTTGAACAAAACAAAACAAAAAAAACATTGCTTTGGCAGAGGCATACTACTATGCCTCTGCCAAAGCAATGTTTTTTTAAGTTCTATCATTGGATGAGAAATGATTTTTACAAAAGTAAAAAAAAAAAATAGTCTCCAAGATGAGAGGGCATCCTTCAATACCTCGTGTTGTACAGTGTTTATTGGGGCCGTATCTCTGGCTAGGTGATATGTGATAGCTGCTGTGATCGGCTTTCTAAAACGGAGGCATAATATATCCTCCTTTTCCAAAAGCCGCCTCAGAGGTAGAGGTAAACATGTGATGTGACGTGAAGCCCGAAGTTGGGCTGTGAACAGTTAACAACGAATTTGTCTTCAAAATAAGAGCTTTACATTGCACCCCATTGGAGTTTAGAACTGGGTTCTTAGCGGGGGGCTTTTAATTCGAAAGTAGCGACCGTTCCTAGCTTGTGGCTACAACAACAAGCTAACACAACCATACAGCTAGAGATCCAGGAGACGCTAGCATCTCCCGGATCTCAGCGGCTGTCCAATTGCTCATCTAGCAGGCGAGGCGGAAATAAGTGTACCCTCCGAGGCGGCAAATCAGGGGTATGTTTTGGTCCGCCGATTTGCCGCCTCGGAGGGTAAAACCGCGGACCTAGCTGCCAAAAGGACGGGCAGATTGGCGGCTTGCTGCCCCATCTAACAACGGCTTCTCACTCACTCCTTCCAAACACTCAACTGCAGGCGGAAGAGGCTGACATTTGTTCGGGAATCCCACGGGTCACGGGATTCCTGCGGGATTCCCGCGGGATTCCCGCGGGATGGGAGTCAACTTTACTGTTAATGACGTGATTGGGACGGTACAGGATAAAAAGCAGACGGGAGCGGGAACTAGGGTTGGGCAGATCGAATCCAAATATTGATAATATTGATACCAGCGTTGGTATTGATATTTAGTTGCTACCAGTGTAATGAGATCGATGCTTTAGTTTCACTTTCTCTCCCTTATGCACTGCGGCGGTTTCATTAAAGTGGCGACCTGCCATCTGTGTCCGCTGCTTTCAAGTGCCGCTCCTCACAGAGCGGAGCAGCACTGAAGCAGCTCAGCCAGCAACAACACAGAGACGGAGCCGAAGACGAGCCGTGTGGTTATATTTTCAGGCCGAAAATGACACAACGGCGACCTGTATCATTTGTAAGAAGGGAGTAAAATACAGTAGTAACACCACAGATTTGTTCAAGCACGTGAGAAATCATGCGGAAGAAAATGAGGAACTCAAGAAACGGAGAGGAGAGAAATCCCCCACCTGACCCTGACAGACCCAGACCCAGAGGCCTTTCAGTCAAGCAATGTCCAGGTGGATAACAGTTGTGAAAATAATATTTTAGTCATCTTCGGCATTAGTTAATATTAATTTTCAAAGTGCAACTGGTCAGTTATCATTTGTTAGCCAACTCAGAAAGTATAAATTAGACTTAGACCATGATAATAATAACATGGTTAATAACCTTGATACATTCCTATTGAAACCTGTATTTAAATGAATACATTAGCTGGAATTTAAATAGATTCTAATAGAAGAAGAAAAAAAATGGGAGCGGGATGGGAGCGGGAGTCATTTTACCAGGAGTGGGACGGGACAGGAATCTTTTTTTAACTCTGGCCCAGGATTGGTACGGGACAAGATTTTTTTCTGTGGGAGCGGGACGGGACAGGAGTGAAAATCCACTCCCGTGTCACCCTCTAGCAGGCGGGCTTCCGCCACTGAATCACGTGTTGTGAAGACGCTTTACCACAGGTTGAGGGAGGAGGCAACGGCAGTGCTGCGTTTGTGGGCACTTCAAAAATCCGGGTAGAAAATAGGAGCATTTGTTTGTGATTCAGCTCGAGATATAAAATGCTTCAGAATCGCTGTGTGTGGAAATGAGATCACGTGTATGTGTGAATCGAGATCACGATTTTTTAACAATTTTTTGTGCAGCCCTAATATGTTGTGACTTTTCATTACGGCATTATAAATGCAATTAATTATTTAAGCACCAATCAGACCTCACATGAATGTTAACACACCAAAAATGTTACAGTGTAGCTTTTAAAGTGAGTTTAAGTGAGCATTAATTCCATTTTTATCACAAGTTTATGTTTTCTATATTCTTCTCTCCTCAGCACCATCATATCCTGTTTCTGTGTGTCCTGCTTGCAAGTCAGCACCTTGGATTTGTATACCATTTCAAATAAATTCAGTTGACTGTAGTTATCACCTTGAGCTGTGTTTCTTTGAGTCAAAAACAATGTTTGTGTTTAAAAACAATCAGACACAGCCTTTGACAGAATACAAGCTTACTTTATAGCCTATGTGAAAGATGACCCTTTCCCAATGTGTTATGACAACGGCGGCGCGTCCAGACGCAGCGGCTTAGAGCTCCCTGTTATTTTGCATCTTTTTTGTCTTTTATATGTCATTTTTTTGTTCTTCTGGCACACATGCCACAGCGGCCCATCTACAGTCGTCAAGACCTGATAAGAATTGGCTTTGCCTTCGCACGGACCCACGGCATCCCACCGGAGATAGCTAGACCGCCGGGCACCCCATGGATTGTTATCAGGTCCAGCAAGCACTGGAGGCAGCGCAGGGAGAGGAGGCAGAAACGAGGATGCCGGGCAGGACTACTAAATCAGCTTAGGAACCAACCACACAGACCTCCGCTACCATCTATCTTCCTCACAAACGCAAGATCCCTTGCGAACAAGATAGATGAGCTGCAGTCACAGATCGCCTACAACCACCACATCCGTGACTGTTGTCTTTTGATTGTTAGCGAATCCTGGCTGTGCCCGCATATCCCCAATGCTACCGTGGAGCTTGCAGGACACACCTTTCACCGCTGCGACCGGACTGAAGCCTCCGGTAAGAGCATGGGAGGGGGACTCTGTGTTTATGTGCTTGAGGACTGGTGCTCGGACAACACTGCTCACCGGACTAAGAGGCCATGTCTGTTCAGTGCCGACCCTTGTACCTGCCACGGGAGCTAACGGTTGCCATAGTAACCGTTGTTTACATCCCTCCCCATGCTAACGTTAGCACAGCACTCGGCCAGCTTGAGCTCATGGTATGTAAACAACAGAGGGCTGATCCGGATGGCGTGCACATCATTGCTGGGGACTTTAACAAAGCATGCCTCAAGACTGTTCTCCCCAAATTTCACCAGCACGTCAAGTGTGCAACCAGGGGAGAACATCAAGCATGCCTACAGAGCGACCCCCCTCCCCCACCTCGGACAATCAGACCACCTCTCCCTGCTCCTCTTCCCTGCCTACACCCCCCTCAGAAGGCAAACAAAACCAGCCACCCAGACCATCAAAGCCTGGCCTGAAAATGCTCTCAACCAGCTGCAGGACTGCTTTGCCTGCACAGACTGGAGCATTTTCGAAGATCAGGACCTGGACACACACACCGAGTCTGTCCTCTTCTACATCAGGTGCTGTGTAGATAACGTCACCGAGGATAGACGCATCCGGATCTTTCCAAACAGAAAGCCCTGGATGACAAAGGAAGTCCAGACCCTGATCAGAGCTCGTAACTCGGCCTTCAGGACGGGAGACAGAGCTCTCTACAGCACTGCCAGAGCTGACCTGAGGAGGGGCATCAAACAGGCCAAGGTCTCCTACAAGAACAAAATAGAAGAATACCTGATGGACAATAACCCGCGTCAGATGTGAAGGGGCATCCAGGCCCTAACCAACTACAAAGGCAACCCCCCTCCCACATCCTCCAACAGCAGCAGCACACTGGCAGAGGAGCTAAACAGCTTCTTTGCCCGGTTTGAGACCACCACCACACACCTGCAGTCACTGCCTCCCCCTGGTTCCAGCACCCCACCTCTCTCTCTCCAGGAGCACGAGGTGAGAAAAAATGAGAGTGAACCCCAGGAAAGCTGCTGGTCCTGACGGTATCCCAGGGGCGGTGATTTAAGCATGTGCAGACCAACTGGCAGGGATCCTCACCAAAATCTTCAACCTCTCCCTGACACATGCCACCGTCCCCACATGTCTGAAGGCCTCTATCATCGTCCCCATCCCCAAAAAACCTGCCATAGACAGCCTGAATGATTACAGACCTATCGCTCTGACGTCTGTAATCATGAAGTGCTTGGAGCGATCAGTTTCCCAGCACACCAGAGACTGTCTCCCTCCCTCCCTCGACCCCCACCAGTTTGCCTACAGGGCAAACCATTCTACAGAGGACGCCATCGCCCTCACACTCCATACAGCGCTGAGCCACCTGGAGAACAAGAAGAGCTATGTGAGGATGCTCTTCGTGGACTACAGCTCAGCATTTAACACCATAATTCCAGACATTCTCATCACCAAACTGCTGGAACTACAGATCCCCCTCCCCACCTGCAATTGGATTAGAAACTTCCTGTCAAGTCACCCACAGTCTGTGAGACTCGGCCCCCACCACTCCACTGCACTCACACTCAGCACTGGTTCCCCTCAAGGCTGTGTTCTGAGCCCTCTTCTGTACGCCCTGTACACCTACGACTGCTCTCCAACTCACCCAACCAACCGCATTATTAAATATGCAGATGATACTACAGTGGTTGGACTCATCCGAGGCGAGGACGAGACAGCGTACAGGGCCGAGGTGGAGAAACTGTCGCTATGGTGCTCAGACAACAACCTGACCCTGAATATCCAAAAGACAAAAGAACTCATCATGGACTTCAGGAAGAACAGACATGACCACACCCCCTCCTCATAAATGGAGAACAGGTGTAGACTGTCACCACCTTCAGGTTTCTGGGCACCCACATCTCCGCAGACCACTCCTGGACCTACAACATCAGGGCCCTGGTTAAGAAGGCTCAGCAGCAACTACACTTCCTGCGTGTCCTCAGGAAAAACACACTGGACACAAAGCTGCTGCTGGCCTTCTATCACTCCTCTGTGGAGAGCTTACTGACGTACTGTCTGGGTCTGTGGTACGCAGGCTCAACAGCCGAGGACAGGAAGGCGGTGCAGAGGGTCATAAACACTGCCCAAAAGATCATCGGCTGCCCTCTGACCAGCCTGGAACACATCGCCGCATCCTGCTGCCTCAGGAGAACCAAGGCCATCACAGGAGACCCCTCACACCCTGCCTACCCCCTGTTTGATCTGTTGCCCTCTGGGAGACGCTACAGGTCAACAAAGTCCCACACCAGCAGGCTGACAGTCAGCTTCTTCCCCTGGGCCATACGAACTACAAATACGAACGGATACACTCACAAACCCCGACAAGAACAAACCCAATCTACCTCCTCCTACCTCCCTTTTAGCAAAGGGCTATATATATATATATCATTTATTTATATTTATATTACTATTTGTTCTGTGTTGCTTTTTTTTATTTGTTGCTATGGGAGCACCCTCAATTTCATTGTACTCTCCTGTACAAAGACAATAAAGACTATTCTATTCTATTCTATTCTGACAGTCATTTACCTGCATTAGTGTTCATAACTTAGATTTTATTCAAATCCTCAAGTTCAATATTCATGTCAGATAAATTGTATGGGCTGTGAGTGTGAGAAAACAATAACTCCTCAGAGCCATCTTCAGGCACACCGCTTGAAGGGACCATGTTGAATCTCACGGTGAGGGTCATGTCTTCACTGTCCTGGCACGAGTCTAAAGGGAAAAGGAAAACAAAACACACACACATGCAAGAGTATACAATAGGACTAACACCACTCAGTACTAGCAATGATCACCGTTTGATACATACTCGTGTCGGGAGCTTCATTTAGCTACACGAGAGACGGCAGTTAGCTGGCTAGCAAAATATGTGAGATGATTCAGACTGGGTTTGGATATATTAGTACTTGCGTGTTCTGCTGGGTATAACAGTAAACAGAGGCTAAAGGAATGGGTAAGTTTGCTAACTCTCTTATCGAGAGCTTAAGTTAGCCACTAGTCCTAACACTCACCGAAACCTTGTAACGCTGCTCCCTGCGACTTGCGTGGACAAGACTGACCATCTCCCCATCAGCATGGCTGCAGCTCTCTACATGCCCCGACTTATAATGATGTTTGCCTCTTTCTAGGCTGTTATCCTCTCCTTGGAAAAAAGCGGTGAAGTAGTGCAGAGAGATCACCAGAGAGCGGGTGGTGACGTACATCATTCGCATCGAGAGCAGCGAAGGGCTGTAGTTCACAAAGCGGCCTCACACAAAACCTAACATTATCAAGCGTCTTCACACTAAATTGTAGTCATCTTTGCATGGAAAATTATCTTTAAAAACCACAAACAACATATGTGAAATTCATGGCAGAATTCAAACGGGACCAGAAAATATTTTTTATCTCTCCATTGACTGCCATTCATAACAATTCGCATCTTAGGTCCCATGTACCGGAAACTGAAGGGCGTGACTTCGCCACTCTATTAATCTTACCTCAATTAAGCCGTGACGGAAGTAAGGAGATGAGGAGCAGTCTGAGCACCAAACGTTTATGACAGGGAGCTAGTTTTCAAACAGCATATCCATCCGCAGAGAACCCGCTTAACTCCTCCGCCTAATCTGTAAAATCCGAATATTTGCAACAACTCGTATGACGGTTATGATTAAACTATAACTTGTCAGTATTAGGCATGAACAAATGAAATTTAACCATTACGAACTGAATTTGATGTCGGACTACTCGGTCCAAAATAAATTAACAGACCTACTGGTTTCCTGCCTCCTCACACACACACACACACACACACACACACACATAGACAATAATAAGAATAATATTCAATTTAAACATAATAAAGTTTAATTTCACACTTGACAATGCTATAGATAGTATTTTAAAGTTAGAATTTTTTTCCCAATTTTATTATTTTCACTTCACTTTAGCTGCTACAAGTGATTTTTACTGGGTGATAACAGGTGTTATGTTTTCTATTAATTGAATTTAATAGTTCAATGTATATATATATACATATATATATATATATATATATATATATATATATATATATATATATATATATATATATATATTAGGGCCGGGACTCGATTAAAAAAAATAATCGAATTAATCAGAGGCTTTGTAATTAATTAATCGAAATTAATCGCATTTTAATCGCATATAAATATTTGACCTGAGAACAGGGAGAAGCAATTTTTTTCACATGGATTTTAGTATACCATTGAATAATGACTGAATACAGAAGCTTAAGCAACAAAAAAAAAAATTGTTTTTTCAAGACCAACAGACCAGTGTAATTTTTTTAATATTTTTTTGGCCTTTTATGGCTTTAATGACAGAACAGCTGAAGATATGACAGAAAACAGGGAGAGAGAGAGAGGGGGAGTGACACGCAGCAAAGGGACCCAGGCCGGGAGTCGAACCTGGGTCCGCTGCAGAGCCTCGGCACATGGGACGCGCGCTCTACCCACTGAGCTAAACGCTGCACTGACCAGTGCAATTTTTTCTTATCTACGCTGCCATCCATCCGCTTTTTAAAACAAAATTTCCCATCCACGGGGCCAACCAAAGCAGTCTCATCTGCTTCTTTGTTCATTGTTGTTGTCTGAAGTCATGAACGTTAGTTGGTGCTCCAGTATAATCGGTACCCTTGAAACTCCTCCAGTGAGAAACGTTCCGCGGTGCAAAAATAGGTGCGATTAAAATGCGTTAATTTTTTTAACGCGTTAATTTTTTTGGAATGAATTAATCGTAATTAACACGTTAAAGTCCCAGCCCTAATATATATATATATATATATATATATATATATATATATATATAAATATATTAAACATTGTGTGTGTGTGTGTGTGTGTGTGTGTGTATATATGTAACAGGTGTGGACAGGGCATGAAAGGAGATGACTCGAGGACTTGTTTTCCTGCATTTATTATTTGCAGAAGACAGTAATACACATTAATTGCCTTTTGTTCCTTATCTGCACCTCTGTCCCCTCAACAATGCAAGGCGGCAATGACAACTCAAAATACATATAAACACATTATTTTAATATAACACTATGTATTCAACTCAATGTGCACATCACTAGCCATGAGCTATTTAAATTGGCAGGAAAACATTTCAACTTAAACAACAAATCTCCTCAAACCATGACAACCCACATAGCAAAATTGGTCTGGCCCAGCTCCGGCCCACATAAGGCACTTGCACTCGGCCGACATACTGCAAAGAATGACGGCCCCCCAGTGGCCCGGATATGGTTTGCCAGAGCTGGCATAGACTTTCACACCATGCATAGAAACATCACGTCTCCATATGTTCCACCAGCAGTAGCACCTTACAAAAGGTGAAGAGAGTTCAGATCAAAAGTCTAAAATGCATTACGCATGAGAGCTTCTCTCACTGTCCATCATTCTCATTTACTCACTTCCTCCGCTGTTCCCATCAGGTGCTTTCTGCAACCATTTTGTAATCCTGGTCTCGATTTCTTGGTCTGTGGCATCAGAAGTCAGACACACACATACAAACACACAAATTAATGAATATCACAGTACAGTTCACAAGTGACACATCTGATGACTAGCTCAATAAATATGATTGGCACTACATTCCAACAGCCATCAGTGTGTTTGGCCATTAACATGCCCCCCCCCTGCATTGAATGGAAAAGAAATTCATGAAACTATTTAACAGTTTTTTTTACTTTATTTAAATTTTGTGATGACGAATGCAATCACATTGCTGCAATTTAAGTTGTTAGAATACACATATAAAGCACTAGGGATGTTCTGAATTAAACGACTGGTCATGTAAATGTTTCAAACATCGCTTGTCGTCACCAGAAATAGTGTAATCTAGTGTAAAAGGTGGCAGCGAGTCCGGCAGTATCTCGACATAGAAAATGAAAATAAGGATGTAGCCTGTGTCAGAGTAAACTGGCATACCGGTATAAGTGCTCGACCGGAGCAATGCATAACCACATTCAGTACCCACATCACACACACATTCACATCAGCCTGCTTGCAGATCTTGCCAAACAAATTTCTACAACATCCCCCCCTCAGAGAAGAAAATAACAGCTGCACCCCCCCAAATAATTATTATTGCTATCATTACTGTTAATATTTTTGCTGTTGCTATACGCTATGTTCAATGCATTGTCAGACATTGGGATGGCATTTAGCTGGGCAGCAGCAGCTTCTCCATCATCACTGAACACAACTGAACTCCGTTTTTATTTAAATGAGGAGCTGTTTGATAGATACCATTGATCCCACTGTTCAACAACCAAATGCTGATATAGTTGGCACTTAGTGGCACACATTAATGAACTGAACTATGTTAATGAAATGTGTCATCTTCTCTGACCGCTGACATGCTGTGTGGCTACCGTTAGCAGTGCTAGCAGCAGCCTGCTCTCCGTGCAGGATAACATCCACATTTGATGATTTTCCAACTTTTACTAAATCATTAATAATTAGATGCTAAAATCATAACATTCCATCCATTTCTACATAGGCACTCTTTAAAAAAAAAAAGAAAAAAATAATTAAAATACCACTGAGCCATCAGCTATTCTGGATTGCACAACCTCATCTCAAACAGGCTGGGCTTTGAAACAGTTTTCTTTACCTTGTAGGCCTTGATTAGCTCCTCTGTTTTTCACCAAGATAGAGAATGAGGCCTCTGATCACAGCCTGTCTTCTGGACTCAATGCTGTTGTGCTATAAAAAAAGAAAGGAGATCATGCTAAGTACAAACATCAGAATGCTAATATATAACTAACTATTTAACTGCAATAAGTACATGCCTCATTTACCATGTCACGGGTCTCATCAAGTTTCTTCCCAACAGCTTAGAGGCTCAACAGCCTGGGTGTGTATTGGTCCAACTTCCCCAGTAATGTGAACTGTAGTGGCTTTAGTGTGATCCTCCATAATTCATCCTTGATCTGCAAAAGAGGTCAGAAGTGAGATGGAGAAACATCTTGAGATACAGAAAAAAAGAATAACAGAGACACAGAGCAACAAAAACAGAACAGAGTCATGCATTTTATTCTGACAGCCTCATCAGGCTTACTTTTGCTGCATTTTAGACTGGGCTGTCACGACATTTCTTTCAGTGAAAGACCAGAATCTCTGCCCCCAAAAATTACTTTTTGTCTGGTCCATAAACTGAAATAATCTAACATGTGTCCACTTTCCCCACAACAATTGTTTTTGCATACCTTCACCAGTGTGCTTGACACGATAAATCATCTGATAAGCACACAATGACATAGTAACTGACCACTAAAGAGATCGTCTATGCAGCACGCATCTCACTCTGCCCCCTGTACAGTGGGCTCTCTATTTGAGAACTCGGCGCGGTGTATCACCTGCAGCGTGGCTCGCTCTGCCCTCTGCTGCGTTTCGTGGCTAACAAGCAGACCTAACTTAACAACCTAGATGTAGGCTAAGTTACCTGCTAGTTAGCAGCCACCGCTGCGACCAAAAACCGGCCACACAAACCCAAACACACACGGCCGACTTACAGCTAACACTCCTCGCTAACGGTGTTAGCTAACGGCTAACCCCTCATTAACAGCTAACACCATTAGCGAGGGGTGGCCCCGTACACCGGGGTGTTAGCCGTTAGCGAGGGGTGTTCGCGGCACCAGGCGCCCCACGCTAACGGCTACTGCCTCGCTAACGGTGTTAGCCATTAACGGTTAGCCGTTAGTGAGGAGTTAGCAGTTACCGAGGGGCGCCGTGTGTCGCGAACACCCCTGGCTAACGGCTAACCCCCCCGGTGTTAGCCGATAGAGAGGGATTCTGCACAGTGCCATAGATAGAAATGCATACTAACGTTAGTTTACTCTATCACTCTGGTTCTGCATGCAGCCATAAACCGGCACCCAGCGCTGTCTGATTAACGTAATGTGAAAGAAAAAACACATCCATGCTTACTTTAAATTATAGTCACTTGGAAACGTCAGGTTCAAATTACATTTGAAGCAAGTATTTTAAAACTTGCTAACATTAGTTTCAAGTTACACAGAAGTCTGTTGAAGCCACTATTGTTAATTACAAATTACATCTAGTGCCTCCAGTTATTTTACTTATTTCTACAACAATGTAAAACCTGAAAGATTGTAGTAAGTAACCAACTATAACACTAACATTAACTAAATTCTTACCTTAACAGTTCAGTCTCCCATTTTTCAAATTTCTCCTTCTGTCTTTGCTCAGGCGTTTGGTGCGAATACCCAGAGCACCACGGGGGGGGAGGGCAGTCGGAGTAAATACAAAGTGTAGAAGATTTGTTGATCCGTTTACATACAGCTTGTTAGGGAAAACAATCAAAATGACTTGTGTTTTGAACAAATGTAGAATAATTCACAACTTGATATATTCATGTCTAGAGACAAACTTTGTTTTGTATTGTTATTATCACAGGATTAATTATGTTACAATTATTTATTCTTAGATTGACTTGTTTCAGTGTATAGAAACGCCTGTAGGAACCAATAAGACTTATGTGGGAACCATTAAGACTCCTATAGAAGACTCCTGTAGGAACCATTAGACTCCCGTAGGAAACGTTAGTAGGGACCGTTTAAGTCCTGTAGATTTGTGTAGGAGATATTAGAACCTTAGAAAATCAAACCAAACCATTAGGACAACATAAGTAGCCATTAGAAACCATTAGAAACCACCAGGAACAATTAGAAACCAATAGAATATGCCTAATGGTTTGTCTGACTTTTTTCAGCAGGGTACATATCTGGGCCACATACAACTAACCACAAATAGCCCACATTTGGCATGCCATTACATAAACGGTGCCATCATTGCCAGACCTGGCCCACATCTGGCTAACATTCTATTTACCAGGTCAGAAATAGGCCAAAAGTGCCGGCTTGATGCCAGATCTGGCCCAGACCTGTCTGTTACAGATCTGGGCCACATACACCTAACCACAATTGGCCCACATTTGGCATGCCATTACATAAACATTGCCATCATTGCCAGACCTGGCCCACATCTGGCTAACATACTATTTACCAGGTCAGAAATAGACCAAAAGTGCCGGCTTGATGCCAGATCTGGCCCAGACCTGTCTGTTACAAATCTGGGCCACATACACCTGACCACATTTGGCCCACATTTGGCATGCCATTTCATAAACAGTGCCATCACTGCCAAACCTGGCCCAGACCTGTCTGTTACAGACCTGGGCCACATACACCTAACCACAATTGGCCCACATTTGGCATGCCATTACATAAACGGTGCCATCATTGCCAGACCTGGCCCACATCTGGCTAACATACTATTTACCAGGTCAGAAATAGACCAAAAGTGCCGGCTTGATGCCAGATCTGGCCCAGACCTGTCTGTTACAAATCTGGGCCACATACACCTGACCACAATTGGCCCACATTTGGCATGCCATTTCACAAACGGTGCCATCACTGCCAAACCTGGCCCAGACCTGTCTGTTACAGACCTGGGCCACATACACCTAACCACAATTGGCCCACATTTGGCATGCCATTACATAAACGGTGCCATCATTGCCAGACCTGGCCCACATCTGGCTAACATACTATTTACCAGGTCAGAAATAGGCCAAAAGTGCCAGCTTGATGCCAGATCTGGCCCAGACCTGTCTGTTACAGATCTGGGCCACATACACCTAACTACGATTGGCCCACATTTGGCATGCCATATCATAAACGGTGCCATCACTGCCAGACCTGGCCCACATCTGGCTAACATACTATTTGCCATGCCAGATGTAGGCCAGAGGTGCCGGCTTGATGCCGGATCTGGCCCGGACCCGCTTGCTATGTGGGAATACATATAAAAAGGGAGGACAGCGACCTCTTTTGGCAAATTAAAACAGTGTGTGGATGAGAGCGGCTATACAGAGCAAATGAAACTTATCACATGTAGCAAGGAAAAGCACATACCTGCAGAAGACAGTAATACACATTAATTGCCTTTTGTTCCTTCTCTGCACTTCTGTTCCTAAACAGAAAGAAATACCATTATGGTTGCCACGGTGTTCGAAACGGTACTTTATTTACTAGACACAGGGCAGTCTGCTGCGTTACAACGGCGCCAAGAAAGTTAGACAAAAACATCTACAAAACTTATATTAATGGTCAAAACAGCACAAAACAGCTGGGTAACGTAGCAGTGTTAGCAGTAACCATTATGCATTAACATTACGAGATAAATTATTGAATTTCTGAGGAAAACAATAAAATAGCACGGCAGCATTTTCCACACAACAGCAGCCGGCAATGTGAGGGTCAGTTGGAGTTACGGAAGCTTAGGAGGTACAGAGAAGGTGACGTATGGCAAAGTGATTTGTGCAGGAACCATTATTAAAAATAGTGATAAATTAAAATAATTCATAACGATAAAATTCACACATACTCAACAATCATTAAATGATAAATAAAATTGACAAATACAAATTGGAAATAAGAACTGATGAAGTGCATTTTAACTCTGTTACATATACACACACACACACACATATATAATTTATTTTATTTTATTTAAAAAAAGTTTATTTAGTCAGTGTTTCTTTTTTTTTTTTTAAGTTCTTATAATATCAAGTATCAATTCTTATCAAGTATATTTCTGAGCCAGTAATTCAATTAATTACATTTGCCTTAGGACAGTTCATCCCAGCTGACATAGAGCCTGCTCCACAAATCTTCTCACCTTTCAAGCGTGTTGTTGTCTCTGTCTCTGTCCTCTCTCCCTCACATATTTGCAAAGATAACATTTCGAGGCAAGCTGTGTTAGCCCAAGATAGTCCCAGCAAAGCGTTCTGGGATTTTTCGTCTACCCCTCGGTTTTGAGACAGTATCTGAAAAACTGAAGCCCCATTTACACTGCCTTTACCAGGTGGAAACATTACTCTAATTTTCTACTTGCACAGAATTTATGTGGCTCTGAGGTAGTATCAGAGGCAAATAAACCAAGGCTTATAGGTAGACTTTCTTTACACACATATTCTGTCTAAAAGGGGCTTCATTGTGGGGCCCACGTTATTAAAACCAAACGGGCCCCGGTGTTTCCCACTTTCATACCATGCCCACTTAGCCCACTAACATTCCCTATAGGGCCGTGTCCATGTTAGCCAGTTCTAGCCCAGACTCACATAGCCCACAGAAATACTTTATGGGTCCCATTTAGTCAGCCCACATGGGCTCCCCATGTGGCACCCATGTAACTAAAACCAAATGGGTCCCAAGTAGTGTTTCCCAGTCCCATACCATGCCCAGTTACCCCACTTATATTTCATATAGGGCCCATGTCCATGTCACCCAGCTCCAGCCCAGACTCACCTGGCCCATGTATCTTCCCTATAGGGCCAATATAGTCAGCCCACATGGGCTCCCCATGTGGCACCCATGTAACTAAAACCAAATGGGTCCCACGTAGTGTTTCCCAGTCCCATACCATGCCCAGTTAATCCACTTATATTCCATATAGGGCCCATATCCATGTTACCCAGCTCCAGCCCAGACTCACCTGGCCCACATATATACTTTATGTAGCCCATTTAGGCAGCCCACATGGGCTTCATACGTGGGGACCATGTTTCTGAAAAAATATGGGGCCCTTAAAATTTGAATTGTTTATGCCCATGCCCACTTAGCCCACTTACATCCCTTATGGGGCCCATACAGTCAGCCAGCATGGGCTTCATATGTGGGGCCCATGTAAATGAAACCACACAGGACAATTTGCCCAGTTCAAGCCCATGCCCACTTAGTACCCACATAGCCTGTTTAACCCTTGTGGGCCCCACATGTACATGCCGGCTGGGACCCATCAAAATTTTGGAAAATTATCAAATCGTTATCAGAAAAAATAATAATAATAAAGGCTTGGAGCTTCCCACATGCATTGCATGAAAGAAAACTGACAGACAAGGCCGAAATGCTCGATTGTTTTACTGAACATTTTATAGCCTCTGGGTTTTTAGAGTCTGAGAGTCTGTTACTTTCAGTCCTGTTACAGTTTCTGAGGTACATGAAGCCCTCAAGCTTTTGGTCACATCTAAAGCTGCAGGCCCTGATAAACTAGACCCTTACTTTTTAAAGTTAGCAGCAAATTTTATTGCCACTACTTTAACACACATTTTTAATCTATGCTTGATCACAAATTTAATTCCTCATATCTGGAAGTCAGCCTTTGTTGTTCCCCTACTTAAAGGGGGTGACCCCACTATTTTAAATAACTACAGGCCCATCTCAAAACTGTCTGTCCTGGCAAGTATTTTGGAATCCTTTGTCAGTGATCAACCAAAGGATTTTTTAAATAGTAATAATGTTTTATCTGACTTTCAATCTGGTTTTAGAGAAATGCATAGCACAACAACAGCAGCTCTTAAAGTTTTGAATGACTTTATTGAATCTATGGATAACAAGCAGCATTGTGCAGCCCTCTTTATTGATCTTTCTAAGGCATTTGACACAGTGGACCACTTTTTGCGTAAGCACAAACTATCTAAAGCTGGACTGTCTCAAAAAACTGTTAGTTGATTTGTTAATTATCATACAGACATCACACAGTGTGTGCAGGCAGAAGGCTGCATCTCTAGCTCTCTCATTGTAAGTAAAGGTGTACCTCAGGGCAAGGGCGTAACATTGGTTTGAAAAGTGGGGGGACACAAAAAAGTGGTGGTCTGATTTGACTACCATTTTATACATTTCTACATGCTTTTAATCATATTCCAAGCTACTTAAAAGCAACACATTATGATGAACATGACTATCATGCTTATTTTTATATCTGTCAGTAAATATACATGAGAAATAACTGTCTTCCTCTCTGCATATTTAACCTACAAACCTACTGAACATCACATGTTGTGGGATATAAGTTATACTTCGAAAAATAGGACTGATAGATCTATAGCACATTATTTATGGAACTATCAACAGATAATGTTCCATTTGTAACTTCAATCACAACATATACAAGATTTATCAAAATATGACATATACACAGTTTATATTAACTATGAATTACAATAATAATATCATTAATTATATCAACTCTGCCTGTGCCTGCTCCCTCAGGTCTCTTCTCACCTTACATCTTATATGAAAACAGAGGGTAGCTTTGTTCAATGTTACTGATTAGAATACATTTACTTTTTTCACTTTGAAATTGATCAATAATTCATTTCATTCGTAGCATCACTGACAGTATGTGACAGTTAAGAATGAGTTTTGGATTAAACTGTGTTCACTTCTTATCACGTTAACTTCTTACCCTCATTATTGATAACATGAATCACCTAAACCTTTATACAGAGCCTATAACCCACCTGCAACTCAGTGCTTCTCCCTGCCTCATCCTCCCCA
The DNA here is from genome assembly GCF_900880675.1 of Sparus aurata. Taxonomy (NCBI): domain Eukaryota; kingdom Metazoa; phylum Chordata; class Actinopteri; order Spariformes; family Sparidae; genus Sparus; species Sparus aurata. Next base: position 1,552,120 of record NC_044201.1, on the reverse strand, counting down.
TCTTTCTCAGACACCTCATCTTGTTTCTGATATGAAAGCAGCAACATGAAACTTTAATTGATCAATGCTGATATGAGAATAGGGTGGGAAATTAACTTTTTGAACCACTGGCCACAGTGGTAGGTAGATTCCCAAATTCTACCAATTTTTTCAAAGTGACAGTGACAAGTTAGGCAGGCTAATAGCTAGCTCACATCAAGGTAACAGTTAACTAGACAGGAAGTTATTCTGGCTCAGTGACTATAGCATTTTCATCAACCAACTCACGTCTCCTTTCTTCCTTCTACGACGACATTACGCTGAGTATCGGACGCTTGAGAGCTACTGCGTTCCACTGGATTAAATAAAAGTGGGGGGGACAAAAATGGGAATTCGGAAAGAAATCACACTTTTATGCTGATGATACTGTACTCTACTATACAGCACCCACCCCAGAGCCCTCTCCCAGTTACAACTTGCTTTTAACACGGTTCAAGAACATTTGTATGATTTATAACTTGTTTTAAATGCTGAAAAAACTAAAATCACGCTGTTCTCTAACACAAAAGCAAAACCACAAAATCTGACCTCAATCGTCTCTTCTCAGGGTTTGAAGATTTAGTGTGTTTCCAATTACAGATATTTTGGGATATTAATTGATGAATCCCTCTCTTTCGCAAATCATATTCAGCAGCTGGTAAAAAGATTGAAACTGAAACTGGGTTTTTATTTTAGGATAAAATCCTGCCTTTCTTTTAAATAAAAAAAAAGACTGGTTGCTGCCACTTTTATGTCTGTTCTGGACTACGGTGATGTTGTATATATGAAAGCCTCGTCTCAAAGCTTACATGCTCTTGACACTGTGTATCATGGAGCTCTGAGGTTCATCACTGGTTTTAAAGCGCTTACTCATCACTGTACACCAGAGGAGGCTCGTCCATAGAGGCAGAGGAGGTTGGTCCTCCTCTATTTTTAAGAGGCAAGAGGAAGACCAATTTTTTTTTAAGAAAGAGTAACTGCTTGAAATAAATCATTACCAAATCTCAGTATCATTTATAAAATATTATATATATATTATATCATTAAAAAAAGTTTCTTCTTTGGAAGAAAATCCACTTACAACGGTTCAACAGCGACAGCTGCAGACGGAGGAGACAGAGCAGTCTGTGAGAGGAGCAGGGAGCAGGAAGGTGGAGGCTAGAGGAGGACGGAGGGCTTCTGTCCTCCGTGGGAGGGATCTCCTTCCATTCACTCAATGCATTTAAGATTTTTTCATGCTGATCTATGATTGGCTAAGATACGTAATTTGACTCGCTAAGGGAGGACGTCCTCCCTTACCAATCAGCAACCAGAATACAAGATTGACAGCAGGTTGGTCCAATAACAGTTCCCAAATTTCATTCTCACATTTATACAACCGTAAACAAAAAATACTACTATGTATTTTACAGCTTTCACTGCCAGCCATGCTCGGACAAGAAATATGGAGTTTTCAGCAATATTGGAATCGGTTTCAAGGAAATATAAGCATATTTCTGAAAGAAAAAAAACTGTTAGGAGAAATCAGAGAGAAGTTTCGTTTCTTTCGTTCGTCCTGCTGGAGGACATAAAGTTAGCGGCATGACCGGGACAGCAACACAGTTACAGCGCACACAATACAGAGCAGCAACAAAGCCACTGTTGTGAAGGTCAAGTGTTGAGTGCTAAGATAGCACAGGTGGTAGAGCAGTTGCCTGCTATTCAGGTGACTGGGGTTTGAATCCCGAAGGAGATAGAAGTTTATTTATTTTTTGTCTTGTATATTAGCTTTTTAATGAAATGTTTTTTTAAAGAAGTCTTGTAAGTCATTGTTTTATTGCTTAATTTTCATTTAATATAAGAAAGTAGGGTTAATTAGTTGACTTGTATAAAATAACATGACACCGTGGACTGGTTTTCCTCCTGTCCTCCCCAATTTTTTCAGACACCAGCCGCCACTGCTGTACACTCTATGAACGGGTTGGATGGTCCTCCTTATCAATATGTAGACTGAGACACATGCATATTCTCACTTACAAGGCCCATCTTAGGTTTACTTCCTTCTTACCTCTTGTCCTACATTAACCGAAGTAATGCTGGGACATACAATCTTTGGTCTCAGGATTTGTTCTTGCTGTCTGTCCCAAAAGTCAAAACTGATCTGGGAAAGACAGCATTTAGGTTTGCTGTTCCCTCTGCTTGGAACATGTTACAGAAAACTTGAAATGAGTTGGTCTCATTGAACACTTTTAAGGGGAAGTTGAATGACCTGGAGGCAGAAACATCTAGTCGAGATGTTTTGCATGAGGCTTTTGTTATTTTAGCTGACCTTGAAATGTGGCCTCCACCCCAGCACCTTCCAGCGATGCAGCAGCTATACTCCTGTTCCCCTCACCTCAGACAAGCCTAGTGATGTAGCATCAGCTTCTACTGTCCCCTTCATGTCAGCACATTGAGATAGGGCAAGAACATCTTATAAAATTCTCCATCATTGGATTAAATCATGTTGTCACACAACATTAGTCTATATCATGCATATTGCACTGAAGTTTCTGTGATACATTTTTTTTGTGCAACAGTCTTATTTACAGTGCTGTGAAAAAGTATTTGCCCCTTACAGATTTCTTTGGTTTTTGCTTTTCTGTCACACTTACATGTTTCAGATCATCTATTATTAATGGAAAATAGCTATCCAAACCAACCTGACCCTATGTGAAAAAGTATTTTGCCCCCCCTTCTTAAATCAGGAATTAACTGTGATTCAAGAAACTGCTTAAACAGAACCTGTCTGACACCATGAAGTAAGCCAAAAGATCTCAAAAAAGCAACACATCATGCCCCGTTCCAAAGAAATTCAAGAACAGATGAGAAACAAAGTCATTGACATCTATCAGTGTGGAAAGTGTTACAAAGCCATTTCTAAGGCTTTGGGACTCCAGTGAACCCCAGTGAGAGCCATTATCCACAAATGGAGAAAACATGGAACAGTGGTGAACCTTCCCAGGAGTGGCCGGCCTTCCAAAATTACTCCCAAGAGCGCAACTCATCAAGGACCACCTCTAAAGCACTGCAGGCTTCACTTGCCTCAGTTAAGGTCAGTGTTCATGATTCAACAATAAGAAAGAGACTGGGCAAAAATGTCATCCATGGGAGAGTTCCAAGGCAAAAACCACTACTGACCAAAAAGAACACAAAGGCCTGTCTAACATTTGCCAAAAAACATCTTGATGATCCCGAAGACTTTTCGGAAAATATTCTGTGGACAGACGAGACAAGAGTGGAACTTTATAAAACACGGTGATAGTAGTGTGAGGATCTAGGGCTGCTTTGCTGCTTCAGGACCTTGATGACTTTGATGGAACCATGAATTCTGCTCTCTACCAGAACATACTGAAGGAGAATGTCCAGCCATCAGTTTGTAACCTTAAGGCCAAACACACTTAGGTTATGCAGCAGGACAATGAGCCACATCACAACAGCAAGTCGAACTCTGAATGGCTAATGGAGTTGCCAAGTCAAAGTCCGCGCTTACATCCGATTGAAATGCTTTGGCATGACCTTATATGGGCGGTTCATGCTCGAAAACCCTCCAATGTGGCTGAATTAAAACAATTCTGCAAAGAATAGTGGGCCAAAATTCATCCACAGTAATGTGAAAGACTCATTGTCAGTTATCGCAAACACTTGTTTGCAGTTCTTGCCGCCAAAAGGGTGGCACAACCAGTTATCAACTTTAGGAGTCAATTACTTTTTAACATAGGGCCAGGTTGGTTTGGATAGCTTTTTTCCCTTAGTAAATGTAATCATCGCTCTATAAAAGCAAGGAATCTCTGTCTGTCTGTCTGTCTGTCTGTCTGTGTTTGCCTCAAATATCTCTGCGGATCAGGATCAGACTGACCTGAGAGTTTCCATGTGGCTGCTCCGTGGTTCAAGGGTGTGCAATGTCACATTTGTTTGGACTACAATGATACCGTTAATAATTTATTTCAGAAATGTTTTACAAATTCCTCTAGCATTGCTAACCGTAGCCACGTGCGCACCAGAGTCAATCACTGCAGAGCCCACCGCCACCCCCCACGTTAAGAAACAAGCAGATTTATACCTGCAGCGGCGCGAGCTGGACCAGGATTTTGCCGGTGGTTTGGTCCCGTTCTGTTCTGTGCATCTAAACTGAGTGTTGTGGATTATTGAAACTAAACGAGTCCGGACCGAGTCTGTTCGGGTCTGAGGAGATCCGGAGACGCGCGGACAACAAAGTGGAATCGGAATCTGTGGATGTTCGTGTGTAGCTAGCTGCTAGCCGCTAGCCCACCTACATGGTCCACTTCCCGAGGCGACGGACCGGACGCACTGGCACATCCAAAATCGGACTTAGGGTAAATAATGTCCGCCACACTTTTTCGCGAACATTGCCGTCACATTTGCTTTGTGTCTGGTGTAGGAAGAAACGGTAAAAACGGGCTTTTGTCACGAAGGTGTCCACAAGCAGCAAGTTTGGTTGTTGAGGAACAGGAAGTTTTGTGAGTGACGGAGGCAGTGATACAGACAGCGACAGAGATGGCGAGTTTTGAGAGTTGAGAGATTTGTGACATATAGCGTGTTTGGAGTGTATAGTTAGTGTGTTATGTAGTGTTTGGTGTGGTGTGTTTAGTGTGTAGTGTAGTCGTTTTTTTTGTGTTGTGAGTCAAAACAAGGAGGAGATGGCCGAATGTGGAACAGGCAGGAATGAGCTGAGGAGCCTGAGGCATTGCCTGCATTTAAATGTAAATAGTTACATATAACTTTGTACATTTCAAAAACTTATGCACAAATTTAGTAAAAAACAATATATATTTGCATTATAACTAATGCAATTGGTTCATTAAACTGTTTGTGGTTTTCACAGTAAAAAATCTAACTTTTTCCCACTCTGATTTTATGTTATTTTGTGATTTTAGGTCCATAGTGTTAATATAATATGTCAAAATGAAAAAATAACTGTACAGTCACATATGTGAGGTTGTGCTGAAAATAATGACACCAAACAAGACAAGGTAAATAGTTTTTAAGGTGAAAGTAGTCAAAAACTGTCAATTATATCCCTGACGTCCCACCTTCAAACACAGCCTCATTTGGCCATCCATGAAAAAGCTACTGAACCTCCCACTTTTCTATAGGAATACATGCTTCCTACGGGCAATGCACTAGTCATTTAAAAACCTATGAAAATACAAAATGCAGTTATCTTTGTCTGATATTAAAATTTGTTGTGACAAGTGTGACAAAAAAGCAAAAACAAAATAAATCTGTAAGGGGGCAAATACTTTTTCACAGCACTGTATATAATATTTGTAAATCTGCACTGATTTCTTTATTATATTTTTATATAACTGGGCTCTGCAGTGATTGGCTCTGGTGCGCACGTGTCTACAGGTGGCTACGGTTAGCAATGCTAGCGGAATTCGTAAAGCATTTCTGAAATAATTTATTAACAGTATCATTGTAGTCCAAACAAATGTGACGTTGCACACACTTGAACCACGCAGCAGCCACGTGGAAACTCTCAGGTCAGTCTGATCCTGATCCGCAGAGATATTTGAGGCAAACACAGACAGACAGACAGACAGAGATTCCTTGCTTTTACAGAGAGATAAAGAAAACTGACACAATCGTTTCTGTGACTGTGCAACGGCAACTGTCTAAGATGTCTTGGCACCACACACACCACACAGCGCCTGCTCAGTGATAACAGTGATATAGGCCTACAAAGAAATCCAGCATAAAATGAAATCATTTTTTACTGTCCTTGTTTTATTTTTCAGTTGAACTTTCTTCAGTGTCATACAGTATATCCTTTTTGTTTCAACTTTTTTCAAATACTAATGTTTCTTGCTGATTCAGGTTTTGTTAAGGTCTGATACCAAACTGTACAGTCACTGTTCTCGCCCCATAAAGCAGAGAACAGCATCCCTGCCGGCTGTCCTCAGCAGAGCTGCAGCACACTCGACAGCAGCGGCATTCCTGACCAGGACATCAGTGAATGCGATTGGGAGGGGCGGACGGAGCAGCAGCAGCAGTCTGGGGTCTACATCCTCTCTGCAGAGACTCACTGCTCCCCCACCTCTAACACCTCCTACCCTAAATCTTCTCCATGTGTTTATAACGGCTTTCTCAAGGAAGCGGAAGCGGCAAAGCGAAGCGAAGTTGAGGGGGACACCGCGTTAGCAGCTTGCTGGCTGTTGTTGTTGGTATTTCTTCTTCCTTGCCCCGGTATTCCCAGTAACCAGGAAAATTGCTTGGTGTAGCTGTATCGGAGAGAAGGCTCGGGAGGAGGTGAAACTGCGGGACAGGATGACTGAGAAAGACACGGCGACAGAGAACATAATAACAGGTAGGCCATTTAAGATCATTGGCAGGCTCTACACTGATTCAGTTCTTCACACTGCTCATCTCAGAGAGCAATTAATGCGCGCGCACTACGCAGTGTGATTCTGCAGGACGCGTTCATGTGCACTCGATTGAGATCTGCCATGTTCTCGGTCATTATGGGCGGAAACACAACGTGTTGGTGTGTGTCCAGTCTAAAAAGTCTTTGTAACACATGCGCTGCAGTGCAGGGAGGCTGGTAGAGCTGTGAGGCACTGCCCTGGCCTTTCAAGGGCAGCAGGACCTCGCCTACTGGCCGGACCACAGCAGCACTTCCCAGACGAACATGACGATATTAATATTAATCTTTCTGGCTTGTGTTTTCCGTCTGCGAGGCTGGGCACAGTGTGTTGGGTTTTTCTCCTTGACAAAAAAAACACACGGCCCAGTTCGGTCCTCCTTAACGGTGCAGAGTTTGGTCACATGGTCCGTCCCACCGGAGTTGTGAGCCAATGCAGCAAAAAGTCTGCACTATGTTTTCAGGTAGCGCAGTGTTCATCACCCGCCCTCACGGCCCTCACTGGGCTGCGTTCCAGACCAGTGTCCCTGTCACAGCAGTCAGCCGCCTGCTGAAGGTCCACGATATGATTGTCTGCTCGATAAAAATACGTTTACCCCTACTCTCTTCTGACATAGGACGCCTACATACCGTTGGCTGCTATATGTGTAGTCAGACGAACTCCATTGGAATTGTTCTTCTTTTATAATTTCTCGCTGGTCACGAAGCACCAACGAACAGTATTTAGGGATAATTGTACAAGATCTCTTCCAAGTTCTCAATTCGGCACACACTCAATTGACGAAATATTATTAATTTTAACATGATTTAAATTTTAGTGTTCTCCATCCTGATAAACCACTGAGGTCGAGAAAGAGCTGTGTGAGCAACAATGCAGGGGTGTCAAACTTACATTTACATAACATCAGGCTATGTAAATGTAAGACACAGAGCAGAGCACAGAGCCCTGTATGGGTCACGGTGAGTCTTCTAGGACTACTGTTGCATTATGTTTTCTGTTCTTTTGCAGCCCTTTTTTCCTTTTGTTCTTTCTCAGTAATAAACTAAAAATCTAGTAAATCAATTGTATAGCTATAAGTAACAAGTATCAAACACATGCTGTATTTGTGATGTCCATTCTTCACAAAAACACCACATACCAGTTTACTTCTGCATCCAGCAGGGCCGTCGGTACACTAGCTCCCTGACGCTGTCTTTTGTCAAGCTAACATCAGCAAAAGCCTGCTTGTCATCAGGGAACACCTGTGCACGTATCTTTAGGATATACTGCTTCAAAAATGCATGTTCTGATAATCACCATGATAATCGGAAAGATTCTTCTGCTGCAAATAAGATGGCTTTCACTGCTGCAATGTTTATTGCTGTAACCTCTGTGGACATATTCACTTGAGAAAACGTGTAAGGTGAGCATACTTGCCTCAGCTCCATTGGCATATTGACACAGTATCTAGTCTTTACGGACATCTAGCAGCTAGATGACACAGTATGTAATTGTTTTCTGCACATTTTATTCTTTGCAAGCTCTTGCAGGTCACTTGAAATGAGATGCCCTTCCTCAAATACTGGGATTAACAGTTCAGGGGTAGAAAGGACTGAAACTACCAAAATCAAAGATAAATAAAGAAATAAATAATTGGCTCAATAAATAAATTGACCCAAAAATAATATTTAAATTAAATATGTGTTAATTTATAAAATGTGATATAAACCTATATCTTCCTTTTTAAATGTGTTATTCTATTTATTAACCTTTGTATGATTATCTTTTTACATCATACAAAAAACAAGTTTAAAACAAAAAATGTTATCATTCAAACCTTGATCTATTTTATAGAAAAAAAAGTGGTCCTATTGGCTGACTCCACTCAGACTTGGAATTCTGGGGCAGTGTAGGCATTTACACTTCAAGCACAGGAGCTTGGACCACTGGGAGGAGGAGGTTTTCAGGCCTGAGGCATGGTGACTCAGCAAAGACAGTCAGCTAATAGGGCTGCTATATAGCCCCATTCACACTGCCCCTTCAGTGTGGGAAACACATGCCAAATGTTTTGCTGTGGCTCTGATCCGACTTCAGAGGTACTATCAGGAGAGGCGAGACAATGTGAATGTGAAAAGCTGGAGGCCAGATCAGTGTGTTGTAGGGCTGCACAATATTGAAAAAAACTGACATTGCGGTTTTTTTTTAACCATGCGATATACCGTATTGACCCAAATATAAGACGACCCTGATTATACGACAACCCCTCTTTTCAAGACTAATCTTACAAAAAAAAGACTTTCAGCTGGATGATAGCTCTGGTAATGAGCATGCCTTCGTTTCGTTTCTCAATAACAAACTTTAACTCACAGAGTGTTTGTGATGAAGATAAATCACCGCGACCGTCAGCCCTCCCGACCGAGACTTAAAAGAATAGTGACGTCTCTACAATAAGCTGGCGCCCTCTGCCAATGCAGTCGTGTAGCGACCCCTGACAACTATCAGCATGTGTCAATGGTTAGACCCCGGTTACAAGACGACCCCACTTTTTCATATTATTTTCATAGAAAAAAAACTTGTCCTATATTCGTGTCAATACGGTATATTGCGATATGAAAAAATGCTACACTGCTGCTATCTTGTGGACAATTAACCTGCACTGATCTTACCTGTTTTTGTCTACTGAGCTGTGTGGTACCTACGTAAGTGGTCAAACAAATTAGTTGTGTTACCTCTCGTTGGGGCAACAGATGCAAGGTACTGTCGACAAAACACGTGTTTGGTCAATATCATCCTTCTTGTAGCCGAAATAATTCCAAATAACTGACATTGCTTTTCTTTTTGGCACTTTTTGGCGATTTTCTCTTGTTGTTGCTCATTTTTCAATGTTGTTACCAGCGACTCACTTCATGTGCAGGGGCGTGGTCTGCTTCGGCACACTGATTAAGAACTAATGTGATTGGTGGATCGCTGCGCATGCAGAGTCTGCATGCACAGTGTGTGTTAGGTACCCTTGAAATTAGATGAGATCATTTGCCTCCTACATGTGACTATTGCGCACACAGACATTGTGATGACGATGCTCAAACTATATACTGTGCAGTTCTAGTGTGTTGGTCTGATGGTGTCCACAGTCTGATAACTAAACCGATCCTTCATTCATCAAATAAAAGAGAAATGATCCACAAAGCAACGTTACAGGACCAAACAACTGTAATGTGGTAACTCGTTGCATCTTTGGCAACAAGAAAAGAAAATCTGCAGTTATATATGGAAAGGTGTCTGTCATCCTGTCTTTCCTCCTGTCTGTCCTACCAACTCTTCATCACATTTCTGATGGATAAACAGCGTCTGTCCCCGGCTGCAGAACCAGGCGGCCCCTGCCGTTGAATTGCGGTGATTGTACGACGTGATCCAGAGCAAAAAATCACCACTATTGTGTTGTTGTAGTTACTCGGAGTCAGACAGCATACAGTTTACTGATGGTAATTATGAAATGATGTAATTCAGAGCGAAACACATCACTTTGTCACTTTCCAGGAAGTTGGAAAAATGAAAAATTCCCTGTTGAAGCTTTAAAGTGCCAGTTCTTAAAGATTTCTGGAAGTGGCAATTGCAGGTGTATTGTTGGACCTCTCTGCCTCCTGGTTGTCTGTCTCCCAGACTGACCACATGTACCAAATAAAAGTTAAAAGGGATGATGTCTTCTGAGACAGATGTTATAACACTATTTACTGAATGAAAAATGGTTGCTATAAAAGTAACAGTGCATACTATGGTTAGGCGATTTCTGCCGAATTGGCATATTATGGTGCCTACAATGAAACACTGTGTTGGAGGATGACATCGTTGGTTATAAATTTAAGGGAAGTGTGTCTCCTCAGTGTTGCCCTGACGCAGCAGTTGCCTATTAGCTCACCACTGTAGTCTCCACTGTCTCCTACCGGTGCTCTGAGATGAATCTCACCCTGCAGCGGAAATTATGTACGGTTGCAACCGATATACAAACATGCTGCGACAACATAAAAAATTGCATTGAGGTTTGCCTCACCTCTGTATAGCTATCTGTTCTTAGCCCATTGTATTTGCCTCTGCCAAGGAGGTTATGTTTTCACCTGTGTCCGTTTTGTTTGTTTGTTTCTTTCTTGGTTGATTGGTTGGTTGTAGGCTTGGTGCTGTTCCCAGTATTACGCTGTTGTCTTGCATGCACAGATTATATTTGTTTCCCACAGCCCCCACTAGAGCTGCACGATATATCGTTTGAGCATCGCCATCGTGATGTACGTGTGCGCAATAGTCACATCGCAGAGCCTGAGATGTAGGACGCAAATCCAATTTCAAGGGTACCTGACACACACTGTGCATGCAGACTCTGCATGCACAGTGTGCATGCAGAGTCTGCATGCAGACTCTGCATGCAGACTCTGCATGCACAGCGATCCACCAATCACATTAGTTCTTAATCAGTGTGCCAAAGCAGACCACGCACCTGCACATGGAGTGAGTCGCTGACAACACTGAAAAATGAGCAACGAACAAGACAAAATCGTGAAAACGAAGACTTGGTGCCAAAAAGAAAAGCAATGCAAGTTATCTGGAATTATTTCGGCTACAAGAAGGATAATATTGACAAATCACTTCTTCTGTGTTGACAGTTTCTTGCATCTGTTGCCACAACCAGAGGTAACGCAACTAATATGTTTGACCATTTACGTCGGTACCACACAGCAGAGTCCTGCACAGGTCTTATTTTGAAAACCCGCCCCTACACGGCATACTTAAAACTGCATCCGACCCGTTTTCCTACAGTAGCACAAATGACATTCCGCACCCGAGCCGACCCGCTATAAATTGTTACCGACGCCCGACCTGTACCCGAAAGAAAATTAGACAGACTTAATTTTTAAAAATGAAAGTAAGCCAGCATGGGGAATTGAAGTTCTGGGAGGGTGCAAGCATGCATGAATCAGTTCATATGAAATACAAATACTTATCATTGTGAAATGCAGCATAACATAAAGTGCTATTCAGGTCATCTGATGAAAATTCCTGTATTTTTTCACATCGCAATATGTATTGCAGGGCTAAAAAAAATCGCAATGTCACTTTTTTCAAATATCGTGCAGCCCTATCCCCCACTGTCGTTTAGCCTTTTTAAATAACAATTAGTTGGATGACAGCCGCTACTGTTACTGCTACCATTACTGCTGCAGGTGTCTACTCCTGCAGTAGCGGGGTCAGCAGCAGAGTTGCAGCACAGAGCAACAGGAGTCACAATTGACTTAAGGAGAGCTGATGGATAAGATGAGGGGGAGTATTTGCTGTGAAAGTGATGGCAACAAAGAGGCTGTGAACAAATAATTGCCCAGCAAAAATATAAACGAGAATAAAGAAAATAGATTATACAGTGGTTTGTAAATTGTCTATAGGTAAAGTATCATCTGAAACATGTACAGTTTATCTCAAAATAAGAAGACAAGCCATTTTTAAACATGTGAAATGATGTCAAGGATCGTATGCTTAAAGGAGAACTTCGGTCGATTTAAACATGCAGCTTCATTGCTCAAGCTACCCTTGACTTGCCAGTACTGAAGACGCGAACACATTTGGTCCAGCCATTACAGAGCTCCGTGAACGGAGATTTAGCATTGACCGCTAACAGCATGGGGTCAGAACTTTACACTGTGTTTTAAGCATCTTAACTTGCTCCACATCTCACACCAAAAGTTATGCAACATCAGCAGACACCTTAGCACACAGCACTGTAGCGTGTATGACTCAAAATGAATAAAAAAGTAGTTAAAACAGTGTGTTTGTGCAAGGAGCTACATACCTGTCTGTTGACATCTGTGTGTTCCGGTAGCTAGACCAAACTAGTAAATTACATGTAGAGGAAACCCTGTTATTAGAGAGACACTCTTTATAATAATTAGATTTAGTGTTGGGGGTCTAGGTTTTGGAGCTATTTCTTAGTTGCCTGTATGTTTCCTTATCAGCATTTTCTCTTGTCTGATGAAATATAGCCCAAGCCACATCCCTCTGCCTAAAGAAACTTATAAGTTCCGCACTTATCCAGGGTAAGTGTCTACCCTTGACCTTTGAGATTTTCCATGGAGCATGTCTGTCTACTACTGAATGAGTCTGAATGAACTCTGCATCTAAAAAATCCCAGGCATCTTGAACATTGGGTATTAATTGGAACCTATCCCAGTTAATTGAGATTAAATCATTAATAAATATATCTACATTCAATATCTTATGTTGTCTTATTCTTGTAAATTTTGGTGGCAATTTCGGAATATTGATCTTCCATACACAGTAAATAACTGAATGATCACTAAAGCAGTCTGACAAAACACCAGCTTTGATATATCTATCACGGTGAGTGACAAGTATCCAGTCAAGTAAAGACTGACATGTTGGGGTGATTCGAGTGGGTTCCTTAACTAGTTATGTTAGGTTAAGTTTTTCAAAAATATTTATATCTTCAACAGAAGACGCATCTAACCAACTTTTGTTGAAATCACCCAAGATTATCATTTCATTTTTACATGAGATAGAGTCAATGGTGGAAATCAAACAGTTAGAGGATTCAACAGGGACAGAGGAAGGTCTATACATGTTTCCGATAGTTATATATTTATTCTGATGAAAAATTATTTCAACGAAAAGGCATTCAACATGTATTGGTTTAACTTTGGGTGTAATTAGCTCAGAAACCAAGTTTGTTGAAACATATGTAGCCACGCAGCCGCCCCTGGAGCCTCTAACAGCTCGGTAAAGTACATAATTTAAAAGTTTGATTTCATTGTCAGAGACTTTGCTACTAAGCCATGTTTCAGACAGTATTAGGATTATATTGGGTTACCCAAGCACGAAGTAAATACATTTTTGGCAAAAGACTTCTAATATTCAAATTAATAATTTTTAAACCTTTTTTATTATTAATTTAGAAAATAAAAGTTCATAGAGTTATCAACATTATTAAGGGATAAATTAGAAGCTAGGCAAATCGAAAAATTGTATAAGATTGTAAGAGGTTGTAATATTATAGCAACAAAACAGACACATGAAAAACATAGACACAAAAGAAACAAAACCACAAAAACCACAATATCTGGCCCACTTGCCCCAGCCATCAAAAAACCAAGGCATCTCCGTGAGAAGGCCAAATTCAGTCAATATAAGCAGAAACCATAATGGACACAAAGGTCTGTCTGCATTGTAGATAGAATCAGTGACATAGCTCAACAAAATACAAATATTTGACAAAAAAAAAAAAAAAATCTATATAAAAATCTATATTTAAATATGTATATAGCCCACACATCCCTTCTTCTTTTTACAACAACAACTGAGAACAGCTGGAAATCCAGCAATACCTATGGTTTTACAGAAAACCCGAAAGTAAACAGACAAATCAATTTACGGCAGATAACCAAAAGACATTCCAGCGGATATAAACTAGTCAGCCAATAAAATTAATAAATAAAGAAAAAGAAAAAAAAAGCAGTGTATCAGGCTGTGTCAACATAGCCTCAGCAGAGGTAACGTTACATCCTATATAGATACTTTAATGTCCCAGCTTATAAACTTCATGTAACTGTATTAATTGTTCTTATGAAGGAGAATTTGTGGGAGACATGAAGGCAGTTTCAGCGGCTTTGTGACAGGTGAACAGTTGGGATTTTCCATCAACAATGACATTTAGTGTGCACGGATACTGGAGCAAGTATTTTTAAATCAAGTTCACAGAGTCTCCGTTTAACTGCATCAAAAGAACGACGCTTCTTTATGAGTTCCGCGCTGAAGTCAGGATATATGTAGATGCGAGTACCTTTATACACCAGCTCCTTTTTCTCTCTGGCAAGACGGAGGATTCTCACCTTGTCCTGGAATTTGAGAAGTTTAATCAGGATAGGCCTTGGACCCGCTCTATGCTTGTGAAGGAATGTGGGAGTACGGTGAGCCCTCTCAATAACCGGAGCAGTGGTGAGGTTTTCTCACCTAAAGTACTGTGGGATTAACTGGGACATGAAGCCAAGAATGTCGCGGCCCTCAGTGAATTCGGGAATCTTAACAAAGTGAAGATTGGAAGATCTGCTTGGTTCTCCAGATCCTGAATCTTGTCCATCAGGTAGGCATTATCTTTAGTTAGTTCTTTGTTCTGAGTCATGAGATCTTGTAGATTGTCCTCGTTTGCCCCGATCTGTTGCTCTAGTGTAGAGACATGCTCTCCAAGAGTATCCAGTGACATCTGAATGTTGCTCAGTTTTGTTTGGATAGGATCAACCTTTGAATCAAGATGAGTGAGCATATCTGTCTTGATCTGTTGTATGCCATCCCATGAAATTTGTAGTGAGATCTGATTTTGTTGATCCAGGGCCATTGTTCAGACGATAAGTATTATTAGGGCTGCTCGATTATGGCAAAAATCATAATCACAATTATTTTGATTGATATTGTAATCACGATTATTAAAGGCGATTATTCATTGATTTGAGAACAAGCACTTATTGAACTTTAAACTCTGGTATTTCTTTCAACACAATAAGTTTGACCTAAAAAACAAGAAAAATGCAAATAAATAAGAGAAAAATATATCAATAAAATGAATTAGTTAATATGTAAAAAAAAAAAAACCAAAACACTATCCCGGTGAGGCTCGACCATAGGTCCGTTGTGGTGGCAAAATATAATGCTGTTGACACTTCTCTAGCAACTTTTCCGCGACATTCGTCATAAAGGGCAGGCAGCGCAATTCTGCTGATATGGTGACATGATGGTAACACATACCGCTAGTCCAATGTGTTCAGTCAATCAGTTTATTGAACCCCGGGTCGCTAATGGTGTTGATAGGGCACATGTCTTTGGCGATCCTGTATGTGACGGCTTCCGTTATTTCTTTATGCCTGTGGGAGCTGGGTGGATATGCGGTTGCATTGTAAAGTGTGTCCTTTGAGGACTGTGTGGCGGTGGCAGGATTCCAGGAGCTTTTAATTTTTTTGTTTTTTTGTTCCTTCACTACTTGGTCTTGTATTACTCTGTGGACTTTAAATTGTCAAACAAATTGGTCGTGTTCCCTTGAGGTGCAGACACGGTCGCGCGACATATCTTGTGTTTCAACACCACAGAATTGCTTTACCTTTCTTCCCGACCAAAGGCTGCATTTCAGCTATCTTCTACCGTTTTCTTCTACACGTTTTTTCAAAACACGCTCCGGCGTGGCTGAAAGCAAAAATCTTCAGGCAGGTGCACAGGTGGAGATGAAAGGGTTCCAGTGTTTCCCCTAGGATGGAGTTGTTGCAGTGAAGGTGAGTGTTCGCCCGCGTGCAAAAGCAAAGTGCAAAGTGCATCCTGCCAGGAGGTTTCTATGTGTCTGTCGCCACCAGAGGGGCTCTTTAGGCTTAAGTACATAACAGTACATTTGTGCACAGTAATGAGCAGGGGAAATGTCTATCTAGCTTACATATGAGGTGTCTCAAGCTTTAGGAAAATGCACTCTTATTGAACACAATAAAAGTGTAATCTTTAAAACAATTATTGACAATAATTTCACACATAATATATTAACAACCAACCATATACAGTAAAATCACATAACACAAATACTAGAACAATCCAAAATGTCTGTGCCTCTGTGAAGTAATCTATTAGTAACAGCTTTTGCGCGTCACAGTGGCCCTCGCGCATAGTAATGCTGCGTTCGAGACAGAAGGAATTTTCTGTCTTCCTACTAGAAAAGTACACTTGAATGCCACTCAAAGTCCTTACTTGTGAACAAGGCACAAATCCATCTACCCCGAATGATAATCCTGAATCCATGATCAGTGTTGCTTGCTTCATGGTTGACATCTACCCGGTGCTTGTTAAAATCGTTGTGCTGACATTATCAAGTAAACTCAAAGTTTCTCGTTGCACCTTCTCTAAACCTGCCGCTAACGTTACCTCCGTTGTGGTGTATGCTGAGAGACAGCGCAGCGCTGCACGGAATAGTGGAGTTTAGCGCAGCACATCACTTGCATCAACCAGTAACGGTATATCTGGATGAATGTAGCGAAGGAGACCGCTTGCAAAGTTTCTTTGACAGAGACAGTGATAATTGCCAAGCGTAATATGACAATAGAACCATGGATACTGGCAGCCGAAATTGTTATATTTAAGTTGATTATTCTAACAGCTGTAGGAAATAGCGTAACAGGCTTCATAGTCTGTATAGGGGGCACTGTGGTTCGGAATTTATTTTCATAAATCGTTTTAAACAGGTGTGTGTTTGAACTGGATATGAAGCGTCCATAGGGCAAAATGATATAACGTTAGTTTCTAAAGAGACAAGACTGAGCCCACTCTCCACCTCTCCTCGTTAAAACAAACAAACTAAAAAATCAGCAGCGGCGGTCATATTTCATCAGTGGCGGTCCGCCACTGCTAGATGCATATAGGGGAAACACTGGGTTCGCTGCATTTACCACACAAGACACGGTGTATGGCAGAATTATCGTTTCATTACGATTATCTTGTTTTCATGATCGAGGGAAGCCCAAAGCGAAATTTAAATTCAATTAATCGCCCAGCCCTAAGTATTATCCAGTCCTTGTGGCCAGTAAATAGAAAATACAGTAGACTTTAAGCCTTACGACAAGTCATGTGTAAATAAATCACACTCTTAGTATGATTTGTAGAGTAAGCAAGCAGACAAGCCTCTGTTGTGCTCACTCACGCTGCAGTGTCTTATTCAAACCTAATGCTAAAAGGGAACTTGATAATGTTTATGAGGGAGCAGGTTACCTTTCTGAGTTGGAGGTGTGCAGTCTGTCACCTGCAGCTCTTCAACTTACAGCTCCTTCTTGTTAATTTCTCCAACAGACACTCTAAAACTTCCTGATATATTTAAAATTGATGTGCCTTTAACAAATGCATTAAATGGCCATTGTTTTGATGTGTAGAGATATTGTTGATGAACGCTAGTGGTCAGTGCTTAACTCACTGAACACATTGGCCCTCATTTATCAATCTTGCGTGAAAACGGGCGCAGATCTTAGCGCAGAATTGGTCGTACGACAGGACACACGTGTGATTTATGAAACATTC
The DNA here is from genome assembly GCF_900880675.1 of Sparus aurata. Classification (NCBI taxonomy): domain Eukaryota; kingdom Metazoa; phylum Chordata; class Actinopteri; order Spariformes; family Sparidae; genus Sparus; species Sparus aurata. Next base: position 1,534,631 of record NC_044201.1, on the reverse strand, counting down.
GTATCTGACCAATCTCAGCGTACGAATGATGGGGTCTTGATAAATGCGGCGGCTGAATTCGATCGTCATTAACATGTTACGCCCTTAAATATTCCTGGTTCGGAGGCCTCGCCCACTGAGGTCAAACATGGAGAGAAGAAACACTGGCAAGAAAATTAACTTTTCCGAGATGGAGATCGGCATCCTGGAGGAGTGCATCAAAACGCTGTATGGAAGAGAATAACGGAGGCAGTCAACAGCGTTGCCAGAGGAACGGACTCCGGCTGAGGTGACGCAGACGCAGTCGCGTCAGAGCAGAATGGTAACTAACAACCCCCTTTTGCTTGCATTGTAAAATCTATCAAACTCTGACTGTTCACATTTCTTACAAATAATTAGGCTTACACATGTTACATGGGTATACATTTTTATTGTATTTTTAAATGTTTCAGAGCCAGACACCAGCATCATGTCGGCGAGGTCTCCTCCCCAGAGCGCGTGCCCTCTGGCCCCAGTGCTGCGCCCAGACCAAACATCATCACAGCAGAGGTCCTGGACAGACACACAGAAATATGCAGTTTATTGGCCTCAGTTGTCGGCGCACATGAGGCAATAAATAACACATTAAAAGAAATTAATGAAACTCTAAAAAAGCCTTAATAAAGTGTTAAAATGACTAAATGTTGTCCATTTTCTGTGTTTATTATGCCTTTAGCCAATTCCACCAATACTTCACATTACTGATTAAATACTGCAGAGCATTTGCAAGAGTTGAAGGTATACTTTACGTTTTAAAGGTGATGAATGAGGTCCTGTCTCCTCTGTATAGTCTCCAGTGGAGGTTGTGCTGGCCACGGTTCCATGGGCATTGGCTCATCTGGCTGCGCCGACACATCAAAGGCTCCGTTCACTAATACAATGTTGTGCAAAACTTGACAGACCAAAATAATATCACAGACTTTCTCCGGGTATACAGCAGCGTTCCCCCTGCTGGTCCGGGACAGAGCCACCTGCCCTTCAGCAGCCCGAACAGCTCCACTGTGACCCGTGTGCGTGTGTGCGCACTGTGTCTGCGTTCCTGCTCTGTAGCAGGTTTGCCAGTGGGGTTATTAGGTATTCCATTAATTAGTTGTCACGTTAGGTTATTTAGCCATATATATGTATATGTATATATGTGTGTGTATATATATATATATATAATATATCATATTTTGTATTACAAAAAAGTGGTAGCCTTTCAGTAAAAACGTGGGCTTTTAAAACAAATGTTTTTGTTTTATTCGTTTTAAGAACCCGTTTTGATCTGATCTAAATATGTGACTGCTTATGCTTGATGACAGCTGAGGTTTGTTATTTTCAGACTCAGCCAGATTTTGCTGTGCTGCACCGCAAATCCACAGAATTTGCGTACACGATCTGAGACCTGACGTGAGATTTGATTGTAGCTCCCGCTCACGTCCAAATTGATAAATGACGAAGTTTGTGTGGAAATGGTCGTACGCACGTTTTTCTGCCGTACGTTCGTTTGATAAATGAGGGCCATTGCATTTAGAAAATGAATACAGCACTATCCTATGGAAGTTAAATCATGTCATTAATCAAGAGCATAGATTTTCAGTTTGAAAGCATGATTTCATTCCTTTTCAGTGACACAGCTCCTTCGCGTGCTCAGATTTTTTCTCCTCATGCTCACATTTTGTGCTTGCATTTAAATTTCTTCTGCTTTCTTTCAAAATGTCTGCTTAAAGTAAAAAATCACATGCCTGTGTTCACATTTGTCCTTCTTGCAAACAAAAATGTCGCTCGCATTCAAATGTGCCCTCTGCGCGCTCAGATCTAAGTGCACGCGCTCAGAACACACACCTGCTCACAGGTCAAGTTCTGCTCTCGGATCTCTCCTCTGCTCACAGATTTTTCTTGTGTATCAACACTGTCAACCAATAGAAGGCCGGCTACTGTTGACCAATCAGATTATCCCCGCTTCTTTGCGGATGCGTTCGCTGTACTTCAAGGAGCGTCGCATACGGACGGGCACTGTTTCTACCGGGTTTATCTACTTCCGTCCTCCAGGCTGTTAAATGTGGTGGTTCCCTTTATTTTATGACGACTATTGGAATAAAATATCAGTTAATCAATACACGAGCGCCCGTGCTTTTCATTACAATAGCTACATACATCAACATAAAGTAGAACAATAGCGGCTCTACTTTCGCCATATTAGCCACATATATATATATATATATATATATATACACATATACATACATATACATATATATATATACATATATATATACATATACATACATATACATATATATACATATATATATATATATACACATATACATACATATACATATATATATATATATATATATATATATATATATATATATATATATATATATTTATATATATTTATATATATATATATATATATATATATATATATATACATATAATGTATATATATGTATGTATATATATGTATGTATATGTATATATGTATATATATGTATGTATATGTATGTATATATATGTATGTATATGTATGTATGTATATGTATATATATATGTATGTATATGTATATATATGTATGTATATGTATATATATATATATATATATATATATATATATTGTTGTGGGCAGGGGCCGCCTCAAGGACCGCTGCACTTCAGAGTGTTCATCTGTTGTAAGCTATCTGCAGCTCTGCCCGGACCCAATTTAACAATTTTTTCTATCACTGATACCAAAAATGAAGTCTCCAGTAGTTGTAAGACCTTGTGGTTTCTTGTGGTCATAGTAACATAACACAGAGATGTTCAGTAGCTGTTGTACTGCAGCCTGATGGAGCCTACACACTTAATGGCTGAGTAGAATTAAACAAGACTAGGGCGCTGTTTAGCTCAGTAGGTAGAGCAGGCGTCCCATGTACAGAGGTTTTGTCCTCGCTGCGGCGGCCCCGGATTCGAGTCCCGGCCTGGGTGCCCTTTGCTGCGTGTCACTCCCCCTCTCTCTCATCCTGTTTCCTGTCCTATTTTTAACTGTTCTATGAATAAAGCCGATAAAAGGCCAAAAAAACTAAGAATTAAACAAGACTACAGCTAGCAAAACATACCCACTAGACTGAATTACCAGTGTTGTGCAAGTTTACGTGTTGTCAGAGCTAGAAAGATCAGTTCACACAGATTAAATGAACTAGTTCCATTTTTTTAATTCTTCTGTTTTCTTATTGAGCTACTCTGATCTCTTCATGACTAATAAGATTTTGACAATTTAAATTATGGAAAGCTGCATGTAACAGACTTACTTTTTGTTGTCCAGGAGGGCTCCAGCGTGATCATATCCCTTTGAGCAGCATTGTAATCTAGCCTTCAACTGCAGTACTTTTTTAAGTAAATCCATAATGATGAATCGAATGCACAGCATAAACATTCAAATTAAGTGCTTGTGGGTACGCTGTCAGCTGTCTGTAGGTGAACTTACCTGCCCTGTTAAAAGATGTTAAGCATTTGCTTACCTGGATGGGATAACAAAGAGAGGGTCAGATAAAGAGGGGCCTCCTCTCGAGGGCTGCAGGGGGAGCAGTGCAGAGAGCTCCGGGTAGGGCTGGGCGATATATCGATATAAAACTTATATCGATATATTTTTTAAATGTGATATGGAATTAGACCCTATCGCATACATCGATATAGTTCAAATTTGCGCTGTGATCCTTGCTCCGGGCGAGCCGCTGAGCCGGAGCTCTCTGCACTGCTCCCCCCGCCCCTCCTCCTTCATGCACAGAGAGGGGAGGGGCTGGAACAGACACTCCGGCACTCTTCAACGAACACTTTGATGGCCGCCGTTGCCCCACACTTTGGCCTTGATACCCCGTGAAAAAATATCATTGCACGGCCACCGGACAGCGTAGCGAGCTTGTCTTGAATTACAGCCACCTGAGTGCACAGAAGTCCCTCACAGTAATTTCACTGAGTTTGCGGTTCGCGCAGGTTGAGTCTCATCATCACGATGATTTCACGTGAAAGCCTCTCAAACAGCAGCCGCATCTCAAAACAGAAGAACGAAACATACAGCACAGCGAGCGAGCGCAGCTGGTTTTGACATGATACGTAACTGACTTATGTGGTAGGATCTAGTTCGGTAAAGTTGGAAATATATTCACAGATTCGAACTTCCCGGATCAATAACTCTTAAGTGAAACCTTGTTAAAACACTACTAACGGCTCTTTCCTACCGTAGTGAGGAAGACAACGAGCTTCAACCGTATGTTCATCAAAACGAGCGTCTGGAGATTAACTCTGTATGGTCAGCCAGCTGTGAGACGAGGGCGCAGGGACCGTCTACAAAGTGCAACACTGAAAAGAGAAACTGTTCAATAACTTCACTATTATTCAGAGTGTAGTGCCACCAAAATCACTCCACACATCAGTGGTCTCCTGCTGGTTATTCTACAATTTTTTGGTTTGGAAAAAATGTGCTTTGCCATAATTTTGGGGAATTTCTATTTGGGAGAAATATTCAGTAACACTAATATTCAGTAAGGTGTCACAAAACTCACCTCACCCTAACCCTACTTAAAATAAAAACTGTTTTGTAATGTAACATTAACTTGATATTTGTATTTGAAAAATGTTTTAATACATAATCCATTTATTATTATAAATTAGGATGTTATGGTATCAGTCTGAAAGGTAAATCAACACATTTTACTCAGTGGCCTTTGTGCCCCTGACAAAAAAAAAAAAGTGATGGCCAAATGGACTTGCCCCTAAAATGACGAAATTCCCACCCACATGTCATATTTGGCTTTGACAGAACATTTGCTCTCACTTTACATAAAAATATCGGGATATATATCGTATATCGATATTCAGCCTAAATATATCGGGATATGACTATTAGTCCATATCGCCCAGCCCTAGCTCCGGGTCAGCGGCTTGCCCGGAGCAAGGACCACAGCGCAAATTTGAACTATATCGATGTATGCGATATGGTCTAATTCCATATCACATTTCAAAAATATATCGATATAAGTTTTATATCGATATATCGCCCAGCCCTACAGCATAACATAAAGTGCTATTCAGGTCATCTGATGAAAATTCCTGTATTTTTTCATATCGCAATATATATTGCAGGGTTAAAAGAAATCGCAATGTCAGTTTTTTCCAATATCGTGCAGCCCTAATTGGGACAAACAAAATAATAACAATACTGTGAGTACAATACCATCGGAATTAAATAGAATTAAATACTTGTGTGGTTAAGTGGCTAAGTGGTTAAAGTTAGCTTGGACAGCTATGTACCCCGGAAAAGTAACCTTCACCGTCACCACTGTCAAGATATTCATAGAATAAAATTAGATGAAATTAAATATGCACACATTCCGAGAAAGGCACGGCTACAGGATCACATCTGGAATGTGAATATATTTGATGTTATTAAAGAATTCTAGACACATCAAACACCAGAAAAGAGTAAAACAGATAATGACGCGTTGACATGGATGTCCGCACATTACTGATCTACAATTGTCCAGTCTGGGTGAAGAGAATTGTCTTTAATAATCAGGGTCTGAGTGAGTGGAACTTTTGCTATCAGTTTTTCCATTACAGACAGGAAGGAAGGAAAGCCTTTGTTTTGCAGAGAGTTTGAAAGCATTTCCTCTGAGTGTGACCTAAATGCTCTGCCCTGTGAAGGAACTTGCTCTGTCATTCTGTCAGACATCTCTGTTTATTGTTTCATATATAATTCTTTGTTGTAATGAACAATGCACAACTTGGCTCTTTGCAATACTGGTTTCACTTAAAGTAACACACTGGCTATTTTTATATGTAAATGTGAGGGAATTTGAAGGTAGTTGGTATAAGGAAATTAATGTAGTATTGGTATTGGTCTCAGGGCTTCTTCTAGTTCATTGTAAGCCCAGCAACCTGTTGAGCCGAAGCTGACCCCCACTGGGGCGAAGCTTGTGGAATTTAGAGAAAATCGACTTTTGAAATGTTGGTTATTAATGTCATGATTAGGGACCGACCGATACTGATTTTTTAGGGCCGATGCTGATACCGATTTTTCAGCCTTAGCCGATGACCGATATGGACTGCCGATTTTCTTGAGCCGATATTTGGAGCCGGTACAACTTTTGCTCCCTCAATTTACATCATAAAAATTACACAATGATGATAACAAATGTTACGAGTCTGAATTTTTAAAAAAAGGAACATTTATTGACATGAAAAAAGGCAAGGTAGAACAAGAACAAGTAAACAATATTTAACTAATATTAAAAACAGTTGAGGTAGAACAAGAAACAAAAGAGTTTAGTGCTGCAAATTGTGAAAATAAATATTTAAGCCATTCCAGGGGTAGGCTCTGTGAAATGCTGCCACGCTGGATTGGTTTTCTGCTCTGCCATTTCTTTAAAAAGAATAAACAAAAACACAGATCAGTGTCAATCTTGTGCAATCATCTCACATTCATATCACCCACATCATGTGTGCATCATATGGATGGGTACATATGGTTAACTGTGCAGGGGTAAAAGGCTTCCACATCTACAACACAGACTTGATGATGCATTGCTTGCTGACATATAAGACAGATATAATCAGGTCATCACAAAATGTCTTCTGTCAACACATTTAAATAACTTAAGAAAACAATAAACAATAAATAAATAAGTAGCCATTGAAATAAAGTGCTTGATTTGTAATTTAAGACTGCCATCGTTTAAATTTTTCTACATAAAATAAAATGAGCATGTCTTAGGCTACTATGCCACATATTATGCAAAGACAACACACTAGTAGGTCTAAACGAAAATGTAAAAGAAGCTGCCAGAATGGCAACCCCAGAACATAAATTAGCAGAGGAAAATAATGTGATGTCAGATGCGCATTAAGCAACAAACTGTTCAAGTTTCTGTTCTAAACTGCATCAACGTTAACAGGAATAAATATTCAACCAATTATAAAACTGTTTCTCAAAGTTTTAAAAGGTCTCCTTCAGTCGGCGCAGCACTCTCATATATCGCTGTGATGCGTGTGTGTCCCACTGAGTGAGAGGCACACACACACACACACACACACACACACATTTCTGTTGGGTAGCTGACGCTGACTGAAAAACTTAAAGGGATATTCCTGTGTAAATTTAATCCATGGTCTAACACACCGTGAAACTGTGTTAGACTCCCTCTCGAGAGATCAAGTTTGCAGACCGCGAGCTAACGTAGTTTTAGCATCCTCAGAAACGACAGCACGACAACAATACATTGCCGTAAATGGATGGGTCCAAATATAAAACCGCCATCAAAAAGCCACCATTAATGCTCAGAACAGCACCAAACTTCAGCAACATAACAAATAGGGTTCCAGCACATATTTCGAGGCATCAAACATTTGATATAGTTGCCGTATTTGTCGGAAAATATAAACGAAACTCGCCACCTGAGAAGCCTTCCTTGTTGTGGGGAAGCCCTGTGAGTCGATTACCAAGTGCAGTAGAGTCCCGCAGTAATGATCATCATTGAGCTGCGGAACTCTACTGCACTCAGTAATCGACAAGGACTCCTTCTTCAGTTGGACGGCTTCCCTGACCACCGGTGTCCACCACGGTGTCCGAGGGTTGCCGCCCCTTGAGGCACCTAAGACCTTATGGCCACAGGACACAGCAGCTTCAACAACGGAAGCTTTGAACATCATCCATTCAGGTTCGTCATCCCCAGTCTCCACAGGGATGCTAGAGAAGCTCCTTTGGAGGTGGGAGTTGAAGGCTTCTTGGACAGGGGCCTCCCACAGATGTTCCCAGCTTACCCGCACTACTCGTTTGGGCTTACCAGGTCTGTCCAGGGATTTCCCCTGCCACCGAACCCAGCTCACCACCAGGTGTTGATCAGTTGACAGCTCTGCCCCTCTCTTCACCCGAGTGTCCAAAACACACGGCCGAAGATCAGATGATATGATCACAAAATCGATCATTGACCTGCTCTGATACCACGTACACTTATGAGCATCCTTGTGTTCGACCATGGTGTTCATTATAGACAGGCCGTGACTAGCACAGAAGTCTAATAATAGAACACCACTCGGGTTCAGATCAGGGAGGCCGTTCTTCCCAATCATGCTCCTACAGGTATCTCCGTCATTGCCGACGTGCGCGTTGAAGTTCCCCAGTAAGACCACAGAGTCCCCCACCGGGGCCCCTTGCAGGGCCCCATCGAGGACCTCCAAGAAGGCTGCATACTCGGAACTGCTGTTCAGTGACAACAGTCAGAGTTTTCCCCCCAGCCCTTAGGCGTAGGGAGGCGACCACCTTTGGCAACTCCGGAGAAGAATAGTGTCCAGCCCCCATCCAGGAGTTTGGATCCAGAGTCAATGCTGTGCGTGGAGGTAAGCCCCACCAGATCCAACCGGTAACGTTTAACCTCCCGCACCAGCTCCAGCTCCTTCCCCCCAAGAGAGACATTCCACGTCCCCAGAGTCAGCCTCTGCCGCGTAGGTCTGGGTTGCCGAGGCCCGTCACCACCACTGCCACCCATGTGGCAGAGCACCCGACCCCAGCGGTTTCTCCTGCGTATGGTGGGTCCACGGGATGGGGGAGGGAGAAGTGCCATGTTGCTTTTTCGGGCTGTGCCCGGCCAGGCCAGTGGCAGACCCGGCCACCAGGCGCTCGCTCACTGGCCCTCCGTCCGAGCCTGACTCCGGACATGGGCCCAGGGCTTCCTCCGGGCAGGGTCTCTCGCCTCACACCTCTATTTTTCATGAGGTATTTTGAACCATACTTAGTCTTGCCCCTCACCCAAGACCAATTTGCCTTGGGAGACCCTACCGGGAGCACCTGGCTCCTGACAACCAAGCTTCCAGGTTCATTGGGACACGCAAACCTCTCCACCGCGATAAGGTGATGGTTCCCGGGGAGGCATATGAATATCATTTTGGTTAATTGTTGCAGTTTGGGTCACAATGTCAAAAATGTACTCGGACTGCCACCAGAGCGCCACCTGGTGGCGGATCGGCAACACCTTCTTCGACTATCCTCAAGAGGGCATTGGCAACAATTGTACCACGTTTTGTCTTAATCTGACCAACGGATGTCGAGATATAAAACGCTTTAATTCATAGGGTGCCACCCAGTGGTCATCGCCCAACATTTTGCACAGAGCCTTAGAGGCTCATGGGAAAACAGTAACCTGAGTTTCATGCTATTTGGACAGAGCAGTGTGGAGATATGCAAATTTCCTGCTTTGAACAAAATCTATAGGAAGTTGTTATTTAACAACTTGAGTATTGGAATATCAAAGTTCTTTTGATACCTTTTCATCATGAGGTTCCACAGAGTTTATGGGAGTTATAAGCCAAAACGCAGTTTCCCCGGTTATAGTGCCACTTAGAGGAGAAAATTGGCGACGATGATAGATTATGACATTTTTCGCCAAGCCTAATGTGTTTGCCAAATAAAATTTTGTTTTCATCCATGTTCAGGCAGTAAAAATGCAATAACTTGGGACAAAGAAAAAAATATATAAAAAAGATAATAATAATAATCATCTCTCTAAAAAAGCAAGGAATTTCCGTCTGTCGGTCTGTGTGTCTGTGTGTGTGTGTGTGTGTGTCTGTGAGTCAAATATCTCTGCGGATCAGGATCAGACTGACCTGAGACTTTCAACATGGCTGCTGCGTGGTTCAGTGGTGTGCAACTAAGCATTTGCTTGGACTGCAATGATACTGTGAATAAACTATTTCATAAATGCTTTACAAATTCCGCAAGCATTGTCCACCGGAGCCACCACAGTCACGTGCGCACCAGAGCCAATCACTGCACACCGTGGACATAATGTCCACCATGCTTTTTCGCGAAACATTGCCGTCAAGTTTGCTTTGTGTCTGGTGCAGGAAGAAATGGTAAAAACGGGCTTTTGTCACGAAAGTGTCCAAGCAGCAAGTTTGGTTGTTGAGGAACAGGAAGTTGTGGGAAGGACGTAGGCGGATGATTGACAGGCAACGACGGTCGGTGTATAGACAGCGATATTGAGAGTTGAGAGATTTGTGACATTTAGCATGTTTGGAGTGTATAGTTAGTGTGTTATGTAGGGTTTGGTGTAGTGTATTTAGTGTGTAGTGGAGTCGGTTTTTTGTTTAATGAGTCAGAACAATGAGGAGAAGCTGAATGTGGAGCAGGCAGTGCAGCTCTTAATTCAGCTGGAAGGAGCTCAGGCAGACCTGAGCATTGCCTGCATTTAAATGTAAATAGTTACATATAACTTCGTAAATGTTTAAAATGTATGCACAAATTTAGCAAACAACAATTTATATTTGCATTATAAGTAAAAAAGAAAAAATGGTTTGTTAAACATATTTGTGGTTTTCACAGTAAAAAAATCTAACTTTTTCTACTCGGATTTTATGTTTTTTTTTGAGATTTTAGGTCCATTGTATTAATACAGTATGTCAAAATAAAAAAATAACTGTACAGTCACACATGTGAGGTTGTGCTGAAAGTAATGACACCAAGTAAATAGTTTTTAAGGTGAAATATAATGGCTAAATCAAAAATAGTCAAAAACGGCCAATTATACACTGGAATATCGGATTTCACAACAAACCTAAATATCCCTGACGCCCCACCTTCAAACACAGCCTCATTTGGCCATCCATGAAAAAGCTACTTAACCTCCCACTTTTTTATAGGAATACACTTTTCTTACGGGCACCGCACTAGTTAGAAAAACTGTAGGGACTTTGCAGGTCTGTGACTTGCTTGGGCCCTAACAATTATTAGAAAAACAATAGGGACCTCGCAGGTCTGTGACTTTGCCAATAGGGTGCAATGTCACCCTCATGATTTTAAGCACCCCTCCAAAACCAAAATATGCATATATGTTAAATGCATATTTATTCATAAAAGGTTTGAGATACCCAGCTTGCATAAATAATATGACCCTTACTGCTTATACACAGTAAACATTGCTGATGTGTGAAGATGAAAGTGAAGATGACTTTTGCTGTTTAGATGAGTTTGGTACAGGGTAAACCTGTGAAAATGTAAATTAATCAAAGAAAAGGATTTACTTTTTAGGATAGCCACATATTTCCTTCCTATTGTAGAGTTAGATGATGGATATAAACTCATATTTATTAGGGGTGGGAATCTCTATCCGATTAAATTCTGATTCAGAGGTCAACGATTCGATTCTAATTCTATGTGAGATAAAAGGTTTCTGTCCTACAGCACTCTCCAATACTTATGGATTACATTTGAAATATGTCCATATATCTGGGGGGAGGCGTAAACGTGACGTGAAGCTTGAAGTTGGGCAGTGAACAGTGACAACGAATTTGTCTTCAAAATAAGAGCTTTACATTGCAACCCATCGGAGTTTAGAACTGGGTTCTTAGCGGGGGGCTTTCAATTTGAAAGTAGTGACCGTTCCTAGCTTGCCGCTACAACAACAAGCAGAAATGTCACGCGTTTCGAACGTCTGACAGACCACCCACTACCATTTATGTCCACTTTCGTCTCGTCAACGAAAACTCACACACGTCTCGTCATGTTTTAGTCATCAAAGAGTTATCATTATCATTATCGTTATCATCATGAAAAAAAGGGACGTCAATGAAATAATTTTGTCATCGTCGACGAAAACAACACTGTATTTTGAACATCTCTCTCTCTCTCAGAGACTGTTCCCTCCCACTTCAGGACAGCCATCATCATTCCTATTCCTGAAAAGTCTGCTGTGTCTATTCTTAATGACTCTCAACCCCATTCTGATGACTACATCCCTGCCAGCCTGGAACCTCATCAGTATGCTTTCAGAACCAACAGTTCCACAGAGGGTGTCATATCTACTGCCTTACACTCAGTCTTCACCTACCTGGAGAATAAGAACAGCTACATCAGGAGGCTGTCTGTTGAGTTCAGCACAGCCTTTAACACAATCTCACCCATGAAGCTGAAAACTAAACACTTCATTACAACATATCAGACTTCCTCGAACGCAGCCCCAGAGAGTTCGGATCAGCAGTCACACCTCCTCTCTGTTAGTGCTCAACACTGGAGATACTTAAAGACAACATCCACCCAGCCACAGTCTGTTCCCCATGCTGCCACCTGACAAATGAAACACTAGCCCTTTTTACACAGCGACACCCCATTATCTCCGGAGCGATGGTTCGCCAATTCTCTGCCGATGGTCATTCATACAAAGCGAAGCATCTCTGCCTTAAAGACGAACCGCTGTGTAATTCACACAGAAAGCCGGTGCTGCGGTTCCTAAAGAGGCGTGACGGTACACGTCATGATGATGACGTCGGTGTGTTTTCAAGGTGTTTCCCTTTTGTCCTAATGCATTAAAGGTGCAGTTGGTAACTTGGAGGAGAGAGAAGACTTAGCATTAAATTTTAACAAGTACAACTTTCAGATCCAGGGCTGTAAACTAGCAGTCGCCACTCACCAAATGCGACTAAAATATTCCCCTGGCGACTTAATTTTGGAGGGATACATGCCACGGGGCAGGTAAATGTTTGTCCCGATGGTCGTGCTCTTGCAATAAATTATGCATGATATAACAAAACATTGTAGTAGCTGTAAAGTGATAAATTATAACGGTAGCAAACGTTAGTGCTAAACCGGCTATTTGTTGTGTGCCGCACCGCTGTAGAAAATAGTTTCCCTCAGAAGCAACGTAGCTTGCGCGTCACCGCTCTTTATAAGTTTGGCGCAGTGACTGTGATCCGAGCACAGCAATGACGACACCTCTAACTCATGAGCTGAGGGAAGTTGTACTTAAGTTGCGCATAATTTCTAAACGACTTCCTTCAATTAGGTTTCAGTATGATAATCAAGTGGCTTAATATGAGAACAGTTGTCATGTCACAAAACGTGTAAAACCATGGGTCTATCAAATCCAGTGTAAATGTTATTATGGTACAGTCGCCACTGACAAGTCTATTACAGAGCCTGATAGTTAATCAGTGAGTGTTTCCTTTGTCAAAGTTTTGCACTGTTCAAGTTTTCAATTTGCAATGTTATGAAATGTAATTAATAATATTAAAATGTATTTCTAAATAATACTTTGGCCTCTTTTCGAAGCATGTATTGTTATATAATACTGTTATCTCCATGAAAAGTACTGAAACAGATGTATATGCAACAAAAAGAGGCAATTTATTATTTGGTCGGTAAAAAAAATTTACTTGGCCGGTAGATTCTTTCATCTACCGGTCCCCTTGGCAGGTGAGCCAAATAGTTAGTTTACAGCCCTGATCCTGGTTATGTTTTGCACATGTAAACATGTTATCCCAGTTTTGAGAAACCAGGATACTGCTGAATGTAAAAACCTGATCCAGGTCTGAACATTCTTTGTTGGTACAGAACATGGTGGCTGAGATGGTGAGAAATTAAGATAGACTTAATAACATTTATTATGCTTACAACATACTCTATGTACTGTCACGACTTCTCTTGGCTGGTCTGTGGACATGCTAGTTGTAGTCCAGGCCAGCCAGTAAGATTCGGGCTTCCTAGACTGGAGGGCTGACACTGAATCGTTTGCTGGCATACATCAGGATGTAGTTGACCTACAAATTCAATGGGAAATATCAGATTATAATTTCTTTCTGAACTGTACTCTAAGTGTACATGTACAAAAAAAAACACTGAATAATGTTTGAAAAGCGACACAAAAGGGAAATTAAACTGCATAATCATACCTGAAATGCAAGAACTTGTGAACCTCCTTCAGCCAGCATTCACTGAAAATGATTTCAGACTAAACTTCATGGGCAGCAGACCCCTTCCCAATCCACTCCTTCTCTCTGTCTTCCTCCAAGGGACCATGTTGACAGGCATCGAGGGACCACTCATGCTCTCCTATGACATGGTGCAGAAGACCAATCCACATGTCCTAAAGCAGAACAAGAACAGGAACATAAGAGTTTGAACTTAGAAATGCAGGCTAGTCTTTTTATTTATCTGAGTTGGCTTTACTTTTACACCTAGTTCAGCTGTGAGAGCACAGAAACGTAACACATAATCATGAAGACAAAAACAAAATCGATCAGACTGCCAAGTCACTTCATAAAGACATTTCCTGCTATTTTCTAATAAAAATGACGCCAACCAGTAACGATAGCATTAGCATCTGAAACAAGCTAACGATAGCATCGGAAACAAGCTAACGTTAGCCCGACTGCAATATCACAGCAACATCACATGCACTACGGTAACAGTTACAATTAGCTTTTTAGCCCCGCCGAAAATCAAATCAAACATTGTGTAAATCAAGCAGGGGTAAAATTACCTGTCGAGCAGAAAAGTCGCCAACTCGGCGTCAGATTTGAATCCTTCCAGATAACGGAGCTCCCTCCACCTCTGTATAGCCTCTCCGATGTTTACTCTGGTTTTATCCCGGGCTCTGTCTAATTCATTCTTTTGTGCTTTTTTTCCTTCTGGCTTCCTCTTGTTACTTCTGTATGCTGTTGTTGGTAACAGAGGTATTGGTAGTTGTTTCCTGCTGATAGTTGTTGCTCCGCCATTACTTTCTCTGAGCTGCTGAAGCCGCTCTCGGAGATATGAGCTTGACCGAGCGGAGCTGAGGAGGAAGGGGGCGGGAGCTGTCCGCAGCGTGTGCAGTGATCGACAGCTGTCAAGACAGTCCATCAAACACCACCCTGGCTCTGATTGGTTCTTGTTGTCCTGTCACGGTGGATTCTGGCAATTTGCAATAGGAGCAGTAGGCGGGACTTAATGAGCCTGTTTTTTTTTTTTTTTACAGATTACTAGTTTCATGTAATGCTGTCTTTACATAGTGACAGTTTTAGCAAATATGACAAAAAGTCACTTTTATAAGAGTTACCAACTGCACCTTTAACCAAAAGTAGTATTATTCGCCCATCCTTTCTAAATTCTTTATCTACCTTTAACATTCACAAAAGTTAAAAGTGTAATGAGCCCAGCCTATCCATCTGTCTTACATACTTCAGTGCTTTACATACCTTACATACTTTACATACTGAGTATCTTTTCCCAAAGGTGTGCTTCCTGAAACATCACTGTGTCTGAGTTCCTCATTTTCAGGTAGCTTAACACCTTCCGCCTTTAAACATAAGAGCCCAAGCTGGTTACATTCCAAGATGAAATCTTAATCACACTAGTAATCATTACTACTAATTATGAGATTTCAACAACCAAACAACCTGAATTAACTCTTACACCTGCATTTTTTTTGCTGTTTTAGTTTTTTTCGTAAGCGAGGCATCACAACGAGAAAAGCTGGCACAAAAACCTGCAAAATTAGACTTCATATTGGACCCAACACAGCAAGCTAACAACAATGCTAATGAAGAAACAACAGGTGCTAGTGCAGTGAACATCCTGAATCAAATCCACACCACGATTCAAGCAATGATAGATGGTTTTGTATCGAGGTTTGACAGACTCCTAAATGCAACACAAGAAGTGCTCGGCAAATTGAAAGCAGTCATGGTGTGTATTCTGGAAGCTGGGACAGAATTGGCACTAACTAAGATGACATTTTGACTTTTCTAACTCATAACACCACTATGAAAGCGGCCATTGAAGAGCTGCTGTTATAAGTGGCTGATTCAGAAAACCATAGTTGCTGATCAAACCTTCATCTAGTGAGCCTCCAGGAGGGTAAGGAAGGGTATGAATGTGTTCATTTCTGGAGAGGTGGCTACCTTAGGTGCAGACAACTTTCTTGAACCATTGATGATTGCACAGAATCTACAGTCACAGAAACTGGAACTTTCAGTCAGAAACAAGCGCCAAGACAAGAGTAGTGATAATAACATTTTTGAACTACATGGATAAGACCTGGGTGATGATGGCTGCCAGAATGAAGGGACACAAACTCCTGGACAACCAAAGAGACTTGTTTTTCCCCAACATCTCTGCTGAACTTCTCAAGTGAAGAAAAGTCTTGGGCCAAGTGAGAACAGACATGGCCTCCCTCTCCATCCCAGACTTAAGCTATGGAATTGTTTATCTAGCTAATCTTCTGATGTCCTACAAAAGAAAGTGCCGCATCTTTGACATGGTAGCGGAGAAATTAATTGAGGAATTAAGAGACTACAATAGAGAAACTGCAGGTGAATGAGACAACATAAAAGCTAACCTGTTGTCATTTGTCACTTTTTTTTCGCATCTTGTATTAGCAGCCAGGTTTAATGTATTAAGTGGGACAGGACTAAAACTAACTTTTACTTATGTCCTCTGAATTTCAGTTCACTTTCTGGAATGTAAGGGGACTAAATTAAAGTTAAAGGAAGTCATGAATAGGCTACGACAATTAAAAGCTAAAGCAGTTTTTCTCCAGGAGACCCTTTTAACCCCTCATTGATATAGTTAGGGTAAAGAGGCAGAGCTCTCAAGTTTTGAATGCAGACCAGAGTGACATCTGCCCCCCCCCATTTTTGTCACTCCGCAGGGGGTTGGATGGGTTATAGGAATGGGGGTCTTTCATATTATTCATATAATCATCCGTGTGGCTGCTGCCTGAGCAATAACTGCTCAGGCTTACAGAAGTATGACACTAGGCACCGACAATTAAACCAAGTAGAACATCTTTTTTGAATTTCTGTGTATTGAATATGAGTGAGTGAGTGAGTGAGTGACTATGACTTGTGTTGTTTGTTTTAAGTGTTTGTGGCCTTTTTGGACTCAGTAATCATCTGTGTTGTTGGCTCCCACTTAAAACAGTCCTGCCATTTTCAAGGTCATGATGGAGGCCAATGTCCCGTAAAGAGACAAGCTATTCCGGGTTGATGTTTTGTTGAGACCCACCATTGAAAATACCCTTTCGGCATCCGCATTTCAGTGAGGAAGAACTAAAATCAAGGTTGCAATCTTTGAAAGCCTCCCAAATTGGTTCAAGCCAGTCACCTTTGAAAAAAGGAACCAAGGGCCTTTATTACTTAAATGTTTTCCTTTTATATTAAAAATGAGCAAGTTGTGTTGTGTGCAAAATATTTCTTACTTTGTTCTTTTTTGAGGACATCATTCCCAGCACCAGTAATAGAAGCTGGTTCTTCCTACAGTAATAAATGGCCATTTACGGGTCCATTCTTTATTAAAAGAGCTCTTGTAGGTGGCTGCTCCTGGTACTTTTTTTATGTTTGTTTTGATGGTCTCTTCTGACTCCATAGCCGTCTCGGACGTCTCTTCCTCCTGCGCTGTCTCTTTCTCTTCCACCTGTGCTGTGTGTTCCTCTTCCTCCTGCAATGTCTCTTCCTCTTCCACCTGCACTGTCTCTTCCTCTTCCACCTGCACTGTCTCTTCCTCTTCCACCTGCACTGTCTCTTTCTCTTCCACCTGTGTTGTGTGTTCCTCTTCCTCCTGCACTGTCTCTTCCTCTTCCACCTGCACTGTCTCTTTCTCTTCCACCTGTGCTGTGTGTTCCTCTTCCTCCTGCAATGTCTCTTCCTCTTCCACCTGCACTGTCTCTTCCTCTTCCACCTGCACTGTCTCTTCCTCTTCCACCTGCACTGTCTCTTTCTCTTCCACCTGTGTTGTGTGTTCCTCTTCCTCCTGCACTGTCTCTTCCTCTTCCACCTGCACTGTCTCTTTCTCTTCCACCTGTGCTGTGTGTTCCTCTTCCTCCTGCAATGTCTCTTCCTCTTCCACCTGCACTGTCTCTTCCTCTTCCACCTGCACTGTCTCTTCCTCTTCCACCTGCACTGTCTCTTTCTCTTCCACCTGCGATGTCTCTTCCTCTTCCACCTGCACTGTCTCTTCCTCTTCCACCTGCACTGTCTCTTTCTCTTCCACCTGTGCTGTGTGTTCCTCTTCCACCTGCACTGTCTCTTTCTCTTCCACCTGTGTTGTGTGTTCCTCTTCCACCTGCACTGTCTCTTTCTCTTCCACCTGTGCTGTGTGTTCCTCTTCCACCTGCACTGTCTCTTCCTCTTCCACCTGCACTGTCTCTTTCTCTTCCACCTGTGTTGTGTGTTCCTCTTCCTCCTGCACTGTCTCTTCCTCTTCCACCTGCACTGTCTCTTTCTCTTCCACCTGTGTTGTGTGTTCCTCTTCCTCCTGCACTGTCTCTTCCTCTTCCACCTGCACTGTCTCTTTCTCTTCCACCTGTGCTGTGTGTTCCTCTTCCACCTGCACTGTCTCTTCCTCTTCCACCTGCACTGTCTCTTTCTCTTCCACCTGTGCTGTGTGTTCCTCTTCCACCTGCACTGTCTCTTCCTCTTCCACCTGCACTGTCTCTTTCTCTTCCACCTGTGCTGTGTGTTCCTCTTCCTCCTGCACTGTCTCTTCCTCTTCCACCTGCACTGTCTCTTTCTCTTCCACCTGTGCTGTGTGTTCCTCTTCCTCCTGCAATGTCTCTTCCTCTTCCACCTGCACTGTCTCTTTCTCCTGCACTGTCTCTTCTAACCTGGGCTTTTTAGGGGGGTTTCCTCTCATGGCAAATGAGAGGATGCTTGATTGCTTTGACTTTTTACCTGACATCTTTGAAAGACATATGCAATGATTAATGCATCCATGGCCAGGATGATCATAAAATATGACATGATTTTAAAAGTGACCTATGAAAACAGCAGTGTTAATTTTGTAAACGACGACGTTTACTAAACGTAAACACTATTTCAGCAGCAGGTATACTAGCTCAGCACTAAGCAGCAGAACGCAGTTTCTATTTAACTAGCAGCTTATTACCGTTGGTCAGCCGTTAACATAACAAACCCGCTGTCTGTCATAGTGAAACCATTTGTATTTATTGACTACTGTCATTCAAACAACCTAAGATGGTTCGCTGATGTGTGTGAGTATTTATGACTTACTCTGTTCGTATACTCCAGTGGTCTCTGTGATGCTCGTAGCTCATGATCCAGTTGTAATTTCCAAAGGAAAACTTCCTGGGAATGCCGCCGGTTGTAGCAGAAGTGCTTTTTTCAT